>NC_022015.1:47010496-47054851 GCF_000317375.1 Microtus ochrogaster | reverse complement strand
GAAGAGAGTACTCATAAGGTACACGGGTGTGTCACACACTCATAGGTGAGGATTCCCTAGCAAGTTTTTCTTTGAAGGAATGGAGGTTCTCTTGACCTTCATTTTTCTCCTCCTAGTCAATTTCTAGCTATATAAGGAAGTTATTTAGAAAAGACTACAGCCACCCTATAGCCACAGAGTTTTTAAATACCTAAAATCAGTAACTGTCTTCTAAAAGACGCGGGGGAACACCACCCACTTTGAACCAGTCACTGGAAGTGCGATGAGGGTTTCTGATGAAGGGTGAGGTTGGGAGTGATCTCAGCCTCTTCTCTGTCCCATAACAGAAAACTTGAGAGTGGATCATTCATAAATAAGGAGAGTTATTCAGACTCATAATTCTAGGGGTTGGGAAACCCAGTACTGGGTAGCCGTGTAGCTGAGGGCCCTTAGCCGTATAGCTGAGGGCCCTGTGCTTCCTCATAACGGGAAAGGACTCGGAATGGCAAGTGGGCAGGTAAGGAAAAGAGAAACACAAGGGGCACATCCGTTTTATAACATTTATTTTCATAATACTTAACCCAACGAGGGCAGGAGCTCAGCCACTCCTGGATTGTCACAGGAACCAATCCAGCTGGAAGAGAAAGGTCTTACTCCCTCTTCCCAACTTCATTATCTCTCATAGCCCACTTCCTACCATAGCAGCCACAGGCATCCTCTACCCGACTTCTGTCACAGCCCCTCCTCCCACCCACCCCACCACAGACATCCACTCCCACCCTCTCTCACAGCCCCTCCTCCCACCCCCACCCCACCACAGACATGGAGTTCATAGCTAAGGGCTTCGATTTTAGTTCATCTTCAGAGTACACCTCTCTCCCCTGGGTATAGATTTTATACTAGTCCATTTACAGATAAGGAAAACAAGAGTTAAAGAGGAGAATAACACACCTGACTTAGTGGCTAAGAACTGGTTCTTGTTCCCCAGACTTCAACCAACAAAGATATCTTTGTTTCTCTCTTTCTTCTATAGGCTCTATGTCTTCAAGGTTCTGATTTACCATTTAATAGCATTATTAATTTTGGAATATTGAAACAGCTTCTTGCCTCACTGGGAGCCCCCACTATGAAAAGGTTAAGCCAAGTCTAGCTACTGGCTTTGCAGTTGAAGAAAGAAAATTCCAGACAGGGTCAGTGGTTTGCTGAGTTTTGCTGTGCCTCCAGAAGGGAAGGCACTAAAATGCATTGCTTTCTCCTCTGCAACACGGCACTCACCGCAGGTTAGATCTGAAATTCAATCTCTTCCAGGAGAGTACAGAGTTAAGGAGGCAGAATCACCCAGAAGGCTTGCCTTGTCTTCATGGCAGCTGTTCTACAGGCACCACACTTGGATTTAATAATTATTTCCCAATAGGGGAGAATAAGAAGGCTCCATTCTGACACCGTGTAGCATAAACAGGAAAAAAATAAGTGAATTTTAAAGAGACTTGACATCCCAAGCACACTAAAAATACACGTAAAGTCATTCGCACCTCGCTGGAGTGGGTTTCGTACAGGGTTTAATTTTGCTAGAAGGAACACTAAGCTACGGCAGGACTCTTTTTTAACTTCTGACTTGCTTCACAGGATGAGATAAACCTGCCAGGTGGGTGCCACCTAAGCTGAGAAAGTGAGAAAACTCCCCACAGTAGAGGGCATTAGGTAAGCTTGTGAGTCAGGGAAGACCTTCCTCGGTACAAATAAGACGGATGACCTCTCCTTCCTGCCTGGACACGCCACTGTCCTGCCTGGGATAGCAGAAAGGGATTAGAAGAAAGGAAAGTAAATATCATTAACGTTTTTGTAAGCATCTACTTATTACATCGGAAATGGACCGGAGGTCTGAGAGACGGATCAGAAGGCAAAAGCACTTGCCATATAAGCCTTGTGTTCAAGTTCAATCACAGGAACTCTTGTGGAAAAAAGCCAGAGGCAGCAGTGTGCATCTGTAATCCCAGGAGGCAGAAACAGGAGATCCAACTCGAAGTTCCCTGGGCAACCAGCCTAGGGCACCCAGTGCCGAGAGAGACCCAGAGAGAGACCTTGCCTCTATGAGGGAGACGGGAGAACTGACTTGGGAAAGTTGCCCTCTGACCTCCCCACAATGCTGTAAGCACATTCATGCCTTGCACACACATCATAAAGCACATGCTCATGCACACACAGCAATAAATAAATGACATTCCAACCTGGGTCCTAGGGGTTGGCTGAGGTCAGCATTTGCTAAAGAACTGACAACAACGAGGCAGCAAAGCATGATGGGTATGAATACGGACTGGGGCACTAAACAACCTGAGTTTAAAACAACTGTACTTTCCTGCTGCCCATGAGAGTAAAAACCATCTTCCCCCCCTCAGTTTCCCCATTATTATAAAATGGGGTAACTAAGGAGAGTTCCTTGAAAATAAAATTTTAGTAAATATTAAAATAATTTATAGGATGCTCCTCCACATGTCCGGAAGGATAAGTATCAGACAGCATTACATTTTACAAGTCGACCTTGGCCCAAAGAGGCTCCAGAAGGTATCCGAGTTCCCACCCCAAGTGGTTAAACTTGATCGTTTTATTCCTCCACCCTGGCTTTGTTTCTTTCCCCCTCGGGCTTGCAAGCTGAGGCTACAGATTTGAGATAGAACAGCCCTGCAGGCCAGGAGCCTCTGAGCGCAGCAGTGAATTCCTTCACAGCACCCAGCAGTCTACCAAGACCTGACCCAAAGACTGGCCCACTGGCTTCCAGACAGAAGCCGCAGGGCCTCTGCTCCCCACCCTAGTCTGGAATTTCCCAGGAACGTGCCGCCATCCTTGGAAAGGCCCCTGCTCCTGTAGCCCATAGGCGCTACACACAGCTAATGAACCAGAGGATTGTACGCAGCAACATGTAAAGGACTTTCCACATGGTGGCTGGAAGGGGGCAAACACAGTCTGAAGCGCTCCATGTCTCATGACTGATTTTTGTCAAGAAGCCAAGAATGTACATCTCTCTGCTCAGTGTTATTTTTTTTTTTATTGTTCTTATAAAGACAGACGAGATTTCTCTGTCTTCCCAAGGTCCTCCATGCTCCCAATTTACTCAGGAGATCTTGTCTTTTTCTACTGACAGATTTAAGCACAGGCATTAGAGGGAGATACTTAGTGGGGGGCAGTGTGCACGCAGGTGCGATTGTGGATTTCTCAACATTGTACTGAAGGGTTTTACAATCGCTGTACGCACGGTTTGAGTGGCTGAAGTTACATCCCAAAGCATTGCTGAAAAGATTTATTTCTCCCTCATTCCAGCACATGAGGTCAAAGAATGGTTCTTGGGGTACACTGTATATGATTTTAGCTGGGCAGGTAAATCCTTGGGTCCCGAGGCTGGCACAAAGCATTAAGACACATTTGTACTGTAAATGAAGTTAAGGTTTTGTTTGTGAAGCCATCCAAAAAAGTTTGCAGGTTTACATATGGAAATGGAAGAAGGCCATACTCAGAGGCAATCACTTGGGCCTCAAGTATAGTTCACTGCTATTTGAACATTTTTACTTGAAATATTCCAAAGAAATATCATCGGAGTGAGGTAGTCACGAAATTATGTTAGTATTCTAAAATTATTGACTCTCAGCTGGCAAGAGACTTGAACAGACTCCAGGTTAGCAAATTCCTTTCCCTTTCCAGGCCCTCTAACTCTTCCCCGTCTTTCTAACCCCTTCAGAAGCGACTCGTTCCAATTCTGAGCAGAATCATTCACAGGGCTGGGGGTGTACCCCAGTGCTCCGATGCTTGCTGCCATCTAGCATGTGCAAGCCCCTGGGTTTGATCCTAGGTGGCTGCTGTTGCTCCTTTAGCTTGCACCCACGACACAGAAGGTACTTGGACCTTGAGCAAGGAATGCCCAGAACAGAGAACGCATCTTTGTGTTGAAAACCACTAGACACACCTCAACACAATCCAATACGACCTACATGGAAAAGTACTTAAATGATTCAGGAAAAGTCCAAAATATCTGCTAATCATGTTCAACTAAAGGAGACACAAACCACTCTGGGGCCTCGCTGCTTAGAGAAACAGAATCCTGTGTTAAGGGAAAAGGAACAGAAAGGCTCAAAGGGCCTGCAGGAAGCAAAGTCTGAACAAGGGACCAACACACCCAAGGAGCAGAGGGACTAAGTAAGAGCCGTCGACAAGGAAGGGCATGAATTATAAAGGAACCCCTTAAGTAACAGCAGGACCTGAGGGAACATGCATCCCCAACAGAAGGAGGATGAGACAAGGAACCGGAACAAAGAACCATGCAGATGAGCACAGAGAAGTGTAGTTAGAGTAACCAGAGACTGAATAGTAAGGGGCGAGCCAGTGAACTGTTTTAAGACACAGCACAGTTTCACTCAGACACTACCAAGATCAAGACCTTAAGAGCGGCCTAAGGTACTCCGTGCTCCTGAAATAGCTACGAAGCCAGCTAAGAAGAGCCTTCCCTTTCTAAGGAGGCTGCCATTCTCTTCAATCCTTGTCTCCACTCTCTCCAAAAAGCCCACTGGTATATTTTTGGTCCTCCACTGCTGCCACACCCTGTGCAATCTCAAATGCTTGTGTTTTGTATAAGCAAAAATAAGGGACATGAACTAATTTGAACTCACATGAGAATGCAAATTAGTTCAGGCCTTGCCTTGTTGGTAAGCAAAATCAAGGGTTGACTGTGTGGCAGGACGGCGGAGTCTTTATCCTCACAACCTCGTTCTGTTCTTACCAGAAATGGGGTAACTGCAGAGCATCCCTTCGCCTCCATTTCACATTCTAGCAGATTCATAGAGCCTCAGGCTTCCCAAAGGCTGCAGGACTGCAGCCAGGCCACACAGCAAGGCCACACTTTCCCACCGCTGCTCCTTTTCCTCTGCGCTACCGTCTCCTAGCTCTACAGACTGCCAGCTCTAATTATCCTTTAAAGGGGATGTGTGCCTGGTGGCTCTTGCTTCCTGGCCAATAAATGATCCAGAACCCCACTACTCACATCATGACCTGGGACTGAACAGCACCAGTGTCTCCTGAGAGCACATTAGGAACACAGGCACCCAGGCCCACAATCTGTATTCACTCGGTCTGTTCCATCCAAGATCCCAGAGGCTCCTACACTTATGGGCATTTCAGTGGCGCTGCCAGCACGCCACCCTTCCCAGAAGAGTATCGTGCCCCTGTGTTGTGTCGAACAGAAATATAAGCTAAGAGTCTTGGCATAGTGTTCTAGAAAGTTAACAACATTTACTAGTCCTGTGTAGAGAGTATGTTACATTAACATCCTCCAGCCTCAGTTTCCCCCTCTATAGGGTGGGACTAATAATGTCTCAGAATTGAGCTCACAATCAAGTGCTCACCAGAGCAGGGTGAATGAAGGGCCTTGGAGAAGGCCATTTTAGAGACACTCTGGGCAAAAGCAGACATCCAACAAAAGATTCAGGGCATGCAAGACAGATTTAATTTGATTGATCCTGTCTGGCCTTCAATGCTTTATGCTTTGTGTTTTAAAAAAGCCAAAATAGATTAAGAAAAGAGTTGGACAGCTAGGAGTTTTGACATACAGCACACACTAATTTACTTCCATAACCATCTGCCCCACTGTATGCCAATATTTATGTGCGTGATTTAGCACCTACACAACACAGTCTCCTGGAGTCTGGCTTCTCCTCCCAGCCGACTCTTAGAAGAAAATATCAACTCAGGTAAGTTTCCTTGAAATATGCAAAACCATCTCAACACAGCACCGGGAATTACAGACTGTGTATGAACCATCCTAGAGCCATAGAATCTCCAGAAGGAAAATTAGCATAGGGGATTTAAAGATACCAGTGAGCCTAAAATTTTCACCCATACAAGTAAAGCCCGGATTAATCCTGACCCTCACTTCCCTAAAGTTTCTTTCAATTACAGCTGATGTTTCCTATCTTGCACCAGGGTGGGTTAATCGAGTCTTAAGAAAGTTGGGGTGTGTGTGCAGCTGAGAGGCTATGTTAGGCTTGTCTAAGGCCTTGAACTAAAGCTTCTGGGGGCTGGGAGTATGGAAGAGGAGAGACAGAGAAAGGCAGAGACAGAGAGGGGGCAACACAAGAACTCCATGCATGGGCCTTGATGCCTGGTGCTTCTTCGTCATTGCTCACCTTGAACGTGACCTTTGGCCTCTAATAGAGAGATGGAGACACAGAGAGACTGAAACAGATAGAGAGACAACCCCAGAACTCTACGCCTGGGCCTGGATGCCTGGGGCATCTTCATCTTTGCACACCTTGAACTTGCCCTGTGGCCTCTGACATACTGTGACCATGTTCTAATTTGCTTTCTATTGCTAGGATCAAACACCCAAACACCATGACTAAAAGCAACTAAGGGAAGAAAGAGTTTGCTTGGCTTCCACATCCTGATCACACTCCATCACTGAGGTAGGAACTTGACACAGGAACCTGGAGACAGGGACCGAAGTGAGGACTACAGAAGAGAGCTACTTGCTGCCTTGCCTCCCAGGCTCACGTTCAGCTATATTTTTTCTACCTCCCAGGACCAGCACCTTCCATTGTGGCCTGCCCCACCCCCACCACACACATCAATCATGAATCAAGAAAATGACCCCACAGACTTGCCTATAGGCCAGTTTGATGGAGGCATTTTCTCACTTGAGACTCCTTAATTCCAGATGACCCTAGCTTGTGTCAAACAGACAAAAAACAACAACAACAACAAAAAACCCCAACAACCAAAACAAAACACTAACCAGCACAAGCTGTAACACATGATGTATTTTGGGGGATTAGGTTTGGTTTGGTTTTTGATGTCTCAAGACAGGATTTCTCGGTAGGTATGGAGCCTGTTCTAGAACTTGCACCGTAGACCAAACTGGCCTCAAACACACAGAGACCCACCTGCCTCTGCCTCCCAAGTGCAGGAAACCAAAGAAGAGTCTCTGCTTACAGAAGAGGGTGCTGGATCCCCTGGCACTAGACTTATGTTAGGTTGTGAACCACCATGTAGAAACTAGAAACTAAACCTGGTCCTCTGAAAGAGCAGTAAGTGTTCTTAACTGCTGAGCCATCTCTCCACCCTCCTGCCCATTATTCTCTTCTATGCAGAAGAATCCAAACTACCAAACTCTCTGTAGGATCTTTAAGCCATCTTTTGAAAGGATGGACCAACTTTCTGGCCCCACGGATGCTGGGAAATCAGAAAAGACATTCTTCACCAGCTCTCTCACTAAATTAACTGGTCATGTGACCTTGACCAAAGCT
The DNA here is from genome assembly GCF_000317375.1 of Microtus ochrogaster. Classification (NCBI taxonomy): domain Eukaryota; kingdom Metazoa; phylum Chordata; class Mammalia; order Rodentia; family Cricetidae; genus Microtus; species Microtus ochrogaster. The sequence continues at coordinate 47,047,586 of NC_022015.1, read as the reverse complement.
GTACCTCTCTCTGATCTCATTCTCATATGTGATGCAAATATTAATAGCAATGATGAAGTGCAACACTATGATCTGTATTGCTAACAACAGCTATCCTTCAATGTTTTAAGGGAATTGATTTCAGAACCCTGAGGCTATCAAATGCCATAAATGCTCAAGTTCCCTATATAATGAGGAAAGAACTCCTAAGGCCGCATCCCTCCTAAGGGACTTTGACATTTAAGAGTGACTAGGGAAAGGGATGACATTTTCTTCAGTGGTATAGCCGGTTAAAATTTGCCCATGTCCTAGTAAATAACGCCCCACGCTTGCAACCCTATTTAAATACAGTGGATCAAACACGTATACTCAGGACACGGAAGCAGGAGTAAGACCGGTTAGGAAGGAGGAGTGGGAGAAAGAGTGAGGATGAAGCAGGGTGATGAGGGGCTAAAAGGGTGGACGTTTAGTATGTAAGTGTATGGGACTGTCAGCAGTAGAAAACAAATAAAAAGCATCTCAAGCAGGGTGATGAGGGGTGAAAAGGGTGGACATTTAGTATGTAAGTGTATGGGACTGTCAGCAGTAGAAAACAAATAAAAAGCATCTCAATTTCAGAGCGATTGAAATGTAGAAAGATGTATCGTCGAGTTAATTGAAGGCAGGTCAAGAAACAGAGAGCTTCCACCGTGAAAGGAGAGTGGAATCTAGCCATTAAAAGTATCAGGCTCGAGAGAAATGTTCTCAGAAGTTAAATGGGGCAAGAAGTTGCAAGGAGCTGAGGGTAGTGAGGGAGAGGTGTTCACGAGTTGGCCTACACCTACAAGGTGTTTTCTATTAATTCTGTAAGGTATTCAAAAGAAAAACCCAAAGCATAAACTATGTTATATGTTTTCCCTCCTTAGAAAGATGTTGAGTCTCAATACTGTGCAATAATACAGGAAACAATTAGTAAAATAATAATAAAATAATAAAAATAATAAAATAATAAAAATCGAGGTGTCAACATATAGGAACATTTTACTTCTTCTTGAGCATAGAAGACTACCAAATTCACTTTTCAAAATATTATCCACCATCATGCTTCAATGAACAGGCCAAGGTTTTTGTTTTTAGTTCTTATTCTTTCTACATGTATTTTAAAAAAAAAAAAAAAAAAAAACCTGAGAGTTTTATCTTTCCTCTTTTTCTGGATTTGCTTTAATGGTTATTCTTTTATTAAGAAATAAGACTGCAATATAATCCAAGGATGTTTCTACAGATGCTGAAGCTGTGACTGTTTTAAACATCAGGTCTGTGACTCCAGAACTGTTTGTAGTTCTGTGGCACAAATCATAAACACAAGATGGACCAGTGGGATTCTCACAGCTGGATCCACACCCCTCTGTGAGTGGCTACCAGGCCAGAGCATAACCAGGGAATTGCCATTTGACTCAGCGTACAAGTCCAGCAAAGAGAACCATGGGAATATATGCGTCAAGGTTCATAGATTTACAAGGACCATCAAGATAGTCTCTATAAATGCCATCGTAGAAGCCCTTTTTTAGAGAAATGGGGTTTTACAGGGATGCCATGTTGGCCAGAGGCACATTTTTTAATGAGATAATTTTATAAAAATAAGAGGTATACTTTCTCTCATCAGGCTTAAGCAGGCCTAATGGTTTGGAAGGATAATCAATTTTTCAAAATGTTTTAAAAGCCAGTGCTGGGATGGTATTTTGATCTGCATCTACTACAAGGATGTATGCTCTGGACTTTCCCAAAGATCAAATCCAAGAGTAATGATATTCCAGGCCACCATCCAGGGGTATCAACCAAGAGGCCAGCATCGTCAGTTATAGAACCATAGCAATGTTTTGGCTTTACTTGGTTTTATTTATTTCTTCATGACAGACAGAGGTGCATGTACATGCATGTGTTCAGATATGAATATCCCGTGTGTGCAGCAGCCAGAGGAGGAGACAGGGTGCCCTGCTCTATCACCCTCATTCTTGAAGCAGAGTCTCTCAATCAAACCACAGCGAGGTTGGCAGCCAGCGGACCCAGGAGATTTTCCTGTCCCCACCTCGCACAGTACTGGGCCTAAAGTCAGGTCTATGACTACACCTGGCTTTTTACAAGGGTGCGGGTGTTCACTTGTCCCCTTGCCTCTGCAGAGAGGAGCCCAGAGTGACTGCCTTCCTGGGAGCAGGCACACGTGGGTTCTGTTCTGTTGGACATAACCATGGGCTACAAGCAGCTGAGCTGAATGGACCATCCACCATCTTTCTGCCCTCAGAGCCAGGTGCTGATGTGGTCAGATGAGCAGTTATGAGACAAGCCTGAAGAGGGTGTGGGGGTGCACCGTTGGGAAGGGCTTCTGTTTCTGCCTTTTGTGGAGAAGATGCAGGAAGCCCAACATGATCATTTCTCTATATGCGAAAGTCATGCATAATACGAGATTATCCTTTTTTGTATGAAAACAGTCTAGGCCTTCTTAAATGAATGGGCTTCCAGAGGCAAGCAGACCTCCGTGAATTTGAGGCCAGCCTGGTCTATAGAGCTAGTTCTGGGACAGCTAGGACTGTTACACAGAGAAACTCTATCTCGAAAAACCAAATAAATAAATAAATAAAATAAAAGGAGGAAAGAGGGTCCTTCTAAATCTTGATTTTATAACTAAGGAAAAAATGATTCCTCAACAGAGCTCCTTCATAAAACCCTTTCTAACACTCGACAGACCAGCATAGGTCTGCCCACATTCTTCTTAGGCTTAGCTTGGAGGCATCCACATGTGAATGGCCTCTGCTGCATTCTCCTGGAGCCCAGAACCAAATGCATTATTGCATCAGGATGGGAACTGGGGTGAGTACTCACATCTCAGTCATGCCAAGGATTCATGCCTACCCCCCAGCTCCTATTTCTAGCTCCATCGCCCTCTGTGCTGACTCACGAACACTGTGCTAAACATGTCACACACCTGTTTGTCTGAAGGACATGGGCTCCTATTCCAGAGGCCTCTCCAGGCAGTGGAAGCTCACCCTCCATGCAACTGTTTCTACTTTTTTTCTAATTTAGTCCTCTTAATGAGATTTCTTTTGTTCTGAAATTGCTTGCACACCACGTCTTTCCTTTTAAATGCAACACTGAGTTTACAGATCTTTCTTCCCTGGTTATTCGTAGTCGTTACTACCATAATCATGTATGTGGTTGACATCAATGAGGGCATGTCATCCACAATCTGGGCCCATCGTTAGGACTATTTCCCTCACACTAATGTAGTGGCGCACACTGGAGGCCTGGGCCTGCTTCCTGTTTGATTTGCTTTTGTTTGTGCTGTTCTTCCATTGTAACTGACCAGTAACTTTCAACATCTACCCTAGAGAGAAGCAAATTCCTGAGGATTTTGTGGCCAAGTGCTTATTAAAGGGCCAGTGCAGATGACAGTAGCTGACTCTTGCTTGCCTCCACTAAACCCCAGTGCTGGCCTGAGCAACCTTGAGGTGTCATCTCACAAATAGAGAATGGAACTTGCAGGATTCTCCTATGAAAACCATGATAGCGGGTGTGAAGGTTAGTTTGACCTTTCAACTTGACCAGGTTTAGAATTACCCAAGAAAAGAGTCTCAGTGAAAACCTGTCTGGGTCAGGTTGGCCTGTGTGCAAGTATATGAGTGATTATCTCGGTTATATTAATTGAAATGGAAAGACCCACCCACTGGAGGGGCGCCATTTCCTGGACAAAGGAACCTGATGTTTATGAGTGGAGAATTGGAGTGAGGACTGGCACGCCTGAATCATTGCTCTCTGCTCCCGACTGTGAATGCCATGGAAACGACAGCAGCAAGTCCCTGCCACCTTCCTTCCGCACAGCGATGGACCATAACCTGGAATTGGGAGAAAAACAAGCCCTTCCTTCCTTCCTTAAGTTGCTCTTGTCAGCCCTGTATCTTCTCACTGCAACAGGAAATGAAGTTGAGGCAGCCTAAGTTGCCTGGAGGAAGCTGCCTGGGCCCAATTCCCCATTTGGGGTAGACTTTGGTTTGGCACAAGCTGCCAGAGAATCGAGATAGAGGACATGGTGCCTATGAAATTCACCCTACGCCGAGTTTTGGATTTTCTTCTAACCGGCACCTTCACGCACACTTGCTTCCCCCTGGGTCTTTTTTGTCCCTCTCTTTGCTCTTAACTTCCCTTCCAATTCCTTCTTCGGTTTTCTTTCACCTTTGCTTCACTCTGCACGCTGAGCACAGTCATTACCCCTCGGTGGCACTGCCTCCCTGACATTCTAGAAAGCAATGGCAGGATGGGCACAAGACAGCAGCGCCAGCACCCCAGATCTCCGTCACAGCCGTGCCCACTGAAGTTCACAGCACCCTACAATCAGCCTAAGTAACCCCGGCCACCAGCTCTGCCAGGACAGCCATAACCATGAGGGACTTTGCCCAACCAACCAATATGTTCGGGACCTTGGCACTTGAATATTGTTTTCCATTCAAACTTCTCCTGATGTATTTCTATTATTAAAACTTCACCAAATAGCTACATTTTTTTTTCTAGTTATACGGAAAACTAGTCACATACCCTATCCTCCAAATAGCTCACAGGTTACTTCTTTTGGACACACAGTGAAACTCAACAGCTTATTCAACAATCTGCTGCCGTAATTTTCTCATAACAAATTCTCAGCAGCATTGGTTATTGCCCAGTCGTCCAGGGCTTTTAATGTGAAACAGACAGCACAGAGATGTAAACCTCCTGATCTCAAGGTCAATATGGGGTTAAACAAAACAAGTCTGTCTTGGAGCTAAGACAGAGATTCAACAAGTTTTGGCTGGAAAAAAGATAGCTAAGAACTGTCCCCAGTTCTGTGAACAGGCTTGTCTGGCTCTCTGGTCACCTTCCTGGTACCATGGAAGGAGACCACACTCTTATTTTGACATGTGTCACTTGCTGCGGGCTTAGAAAGGGGATTCTCCTCCTGTTCTCAACTTTCCAGACAGGAAACCCAAGGCTCAGGAAGGCAAAGTGCTCAAGATTGTGTGGCTACTAACTAGCAATGGCAGAGTCAGGATCCGTCAGGCCTCTGGCTGCAGAACCCATGCACAGCCCCAATGCCGCCGCATTACACGTAGGGCCAAGAAACGCATGCGGAGCAGAATGCTGTCACAGGGTCTTCCAAATCCAGAACCATGATCCAGGAAAATCTAAGCTCTTCTTTAGGATATGTGGCTTCCCCATGACTGCCTCACAATCACCAGATCAAGGTCTCAGATTTAAAACTGGATGCCCACTGCTGCTCTAAGGGAGGTCAGCAGGCACCAAGCGTAAGAACACAAGCTTTACATTACGTCTGCATCTATTTCAGCTACTGGTTTGGACGGCTCTGCAGGTAATTCCATCCTACTAAAAAATCTAGTTCTCAAAAGCGAACGAATGAATTCTAACTAGACATAATTTGTTGCTAAAATCCGATGAAGATCAGATATGCTATTGTAAAGTATATTTACATAGTCTTGCTTGGAATCAAAAGAATACACCGAATCATAATAAATATACCTCTCATTTAAAGAAGAGTAACAAAATAAAAACAAGAAAGAAAATTTTATTTCTAAAATAGTAACCTTAGGAAATGGAACATCAACATGCTTAGCTCCAAAACATGAATTATCAAGTACATAGAAATACACAAATTCTGTAACTGAATTCAAAGATATACAAACTTTTCATGCTGAGGTCATCGGCGTAGCTGGGAAGTTCAGCTCACATGCCGAGAGTTACATGAACTGGGGGACCAACGCTATGCCGTGCAACAGTCCCGCCGGCTAATCAAGAATTCTGGCTCAGAACTTCACATGAGTTTGTTCTATGTATGAGATGTACAGTGCTAAGTCTGGGCCACCCCCTCCAAAAAGAATATCTGGTCCCATTACTCTTTCTCCAGGGGATGCGGAAAGTCTTCCCAGGCAATCTCTCTCAGGACCGTAGTAATAGCACAGATGCAGAGAACAGGCTGGACCAGTTTGGCTCTCTCAGGACCATAGTAATAGCACAGATGCAGAGAACAGGCTGGACCAGTTTGGCACAGCTGCTGGGATTGCGGGGCAGGAGAGGGGGGATGTCATCCAACTTTTGCTCTTCAAGCCACACAAAGGAAGTCTGGATATAACAATTTCATTGTTCATTCATCTACCAAGTGTGGCTGCACAGAAACTTGCCTTATTTCCCCCGTGCCTTCCTCTGCCCATGCTTTCGGTCTGTCGACAGTTACCTATCCCAGGCACCCAGGCATAAGGGCTGGCTAGCCTCTTAGCGATGTAAGGACATTTTTTATGACTGTGATGTAAGCATTGCCTAGCACTCCTTGAACCCTTTCAAGTTCTGCTCCAGATTTAGACCTGCCAGAAGATAACTTTGTCCATCCAGCTATTCGTTTTTATTGGGTCACTGCATTCTGCCATGCCTTGACCAGGACTCTTGATTTATGGCTTTCTTCATTCTAAAATCATACACAAGCATCGAGCACCGTGACAGGCTCCGGAGATACAATGGTAAGCAAAAGCATATGGAGGCCTCACTCCCGACTCTTAGCATACTGGCATTAATCAAATATGCCCAACATAATGGCAAACTGAGACAAGAGACCTAAAAGCATTTTTAATAAAAAATTAGTATTTATAGCTTATAGTCAGGGAATGAGGGGGATAGGCGGGAGGAATTTCCTTTCTTCATTTTTATTTGAAGAAGTGGCAGGTGTTATTTAAGCCAAAGGCAAAGGAGGAGAAACCAGAAGAGGGTAACCACAGAGGTGTGCTAGGAATGTCGTCTGGACTCCTAAGAGCAATGGAAAGTAACCACAAGGTTTTAAGATGGAGAAACCATCCTGACGCTAAAGCAGTTCTCAAGGTTTTAAATGTGTGTGTGGTGGGGAGTGTTCTCAACTTTGAGTGCCAGATGCTTTCAAGGCTCCCTGCAGCAAGCTGCCTGAGAGCAGTAGGCAGAATGTGGGGTGGCCACTGCGGTCCGGGATGGAGGGGAGGATGCTTCCAGATGGATAAACTGGATGACTGACAATGTTATTCATTATCACAGTGTCCTATAGAAGAGAAGCGCTTAGGGGGAGGGAGTGGAGACAGAAGCCATTGCTTCCAGCTCTGTGCTAAGAGCCATGGGTTTCTCATTTTGATTTTACAACGAACACACAAAGTAAATACCATTATATATTTCCCAGTTTAAAACTACGTAAGTTTTTCGAGTTCAGACTATATAGGTCTAACTTTTAAGGATGATGTAGAGCTCCACTAGCCTCACCAAGTCTCTCAGGAAGAAGACGACACCTCTCTGGAGACCAAAACCCAAAGCCCAAAGAAATGGATCTATGGAGCTGCCAGAGATTGTGAATGGCTATTGTGATACCTACAAAAGGAGAGCCACATCACTGTGCAGACTGTGTTCTGCACAAACCCTGAGGTGCTACGCATGTCAAAGTCCGTGCCACCCCCGAGCCCCACTCCAGCCCAGCCCCTTCCCAGTGTTCTCCAAGAAAACCACAAAGTCTGTGACTCTCCAGGAAGGCCAGGTTCAAGAAGAGTCAATGAGCAAAGCCGCACTGCACCCTTTGCTTATGTGTTTTCTCCTCTTCTACAGCTTTCATTTATCCCCACGATCCAATTCTCATTCTTCTCTGTTAGCATGGAATGGGGAAATGCCAAGAAAGCACAGGCTTCCTTCACTAAGACACCATCACTTGCAAGCGTGCCCGAGATTTGTGCCCTGAACTCAAAATAACCACAATATCCACTCAAATAAACAGTACTACACCAAGCCTGCCAGATTCTTATTGAGGTGACATAAAATATCCCCCAAACCACAGACTGAAAAGCACCTTGCCCATGGATCACATGTCCCCCAGGTCCTGAGCTGTTATGTAAGTGACAATGAACACCTCTTTTCTTTGAGACAGACCATTACACTCCGACATCCGGTTACCTGGAAATGCTCTGGTCAGGTTCTTTTCCAAAGGTCCTGAGGCTAAAACAGTTCTCAGCTGCTGGACCGGATGATCTCACAGTGAGAAACCCAGCGGAGTCTGGACCTAGCCAAGGCCCGTTTCTCATCAGTCATCACTGGGCAAGGCAGGCAGATGCCACTGCGCTTACTCCAGAAGGGCTCTGGAAACCTCAGTTTCCTGTCCATAAATGCCCTGGGCAAAACTAACTGCTGGGGTCAGGCAAGGCAGAGTGTGACTGACATCCCAAAGACTAGAAAGCAGAGAATCAAAAACTCAACGCTAGCCTGAGCTAGAAGAGTCCCTATCATAAAATATCAGGACAGGGCAGCAACTCCAGAGCACCTGCCTGGCTTATGGGGTCGGGGAGCTGATCCTATGGCCCTGGATCAGAATACCGCCAACTCCCGGATGAATGTGTTCTGTAGCTTCTCCTCCACTGCTGCCCCTTCCTACTGCAGTCCTTTCCTGAGTGCTTTAAAAAAAATTCCTTCTCAGGGTTCTGAGACATGACTCAATGGGTGGAGGGTGATAAACCCGAGTTTGATCCCTGGGACCCACATAGTGAACGGAAAGGACCAATTTCTGACAATAGACCTCTGACACACACACACACACACACGCACACACACACACACGTGATAAAGAATTTAAATCCATTTTGTGAACACACATCTCCTTCCAATGTAAAAATCAGGATAAATAGGTTGCTTCAGTTTCCCATTGTATGGCTACCCCATAGAGCTTCTCTCCGATGCAGTTGCTCATGAAGAGTTTAGGCTGTGAACTCTCATTCCAGTGTGATGCATCCCTGAGTATACACTGACACCCAGACCATCCTGCATTTTTCTCCTATAGAAATCTGCATTTCCACGAGTGTCGGAGTCAAGTGTCTCAGCTGTCCCTGTTGTGGCACATGTGTGCCCTGAACCGCAATCATGACTCTTCACTTTCTCTTACAAACAACATTCCTGTGACAGCAGCTGGTGTCCCCTCCAAGGCTGACTTATGACCTACACATTACAGTGGGTGGGTGGCGGTGGTCCCCACCCATCAGCAGCTGCGTGAATTGCATCAGCTGGTGGCATATGGGGGTACAAGGGGCTCAGCAACCAGCCTACCCAGTATGGAGACACTGGCTTCTTGCCAGCCCCACTTCATGCCTTTCTAGCCACCCCTGCATTATCCCTCAGTTACAACTGTTCCCCAAAGTTCATGGGAACTTGGAGTTTATTTCCATGAAGTGGTCCTTGACCAAACACTTTTCTCAGGGAACCAGTGTAAAGTTGGAGAACATTTCCCAGATCATAGGCAGGAAGCCATCCTTCCTTCCCTTTCTTCTTCGGTCTCTCTTACACAGGAATGTGTATCTAAGAAAGGCCAAGACACACTACCACCCAAATGGTTAAGAGAACAGAAAGTGAAGGGAAGCCTGAAGGGCTGATCTGAACTGCAGGATTTGTTTTCTGCCTCTGCTTCAATTCTGAACTGGCAGGTGGAGGAAGAGCCGGCGGCACTGAAGGAAAATGTCTGCCCACTCCTATTTCAATATCCAGCGGTGGGTAGCCAGACTAGAAACACAACTGCATTTTCATGGAGGGCTGGGAGGAGCGTCTAGGCGAACAGCAGACCCTCTGGCTGCTCTTACCCCTAGCTTGGTCCTTGCTGTCAGTTATACTGTTGACTCCATTCCTTTTAGCCTAACCCAGGGCCTGCCCTAGGTTATGAATGAATGAAAACATTCCCCTCTCAATAACAGACAGAAACAAATATTCTTAGTAGGGGAAAGCAGACAAATCTTCAAAGAGATTTGGTTTGTTTATTGATTGGCTTTACAGCCCTAGGAAGGAACCTGGGCCTCACACTTGCTTTCTCCTTCAATATCAGGTCTCACCAAGTTTTTCAGGCTGCTTTGAACTCAAGGCCCTGCTGTCTCCTGGACGTAGCCAGCCCATGTTCACATCTCTGAAGGAACCTCAACTATTCAAAGTTATATATCACACTTACAACACATCAAAATAAATAATAAAACAAGAGGAAAATCTGGCAACCAGGCAGTTTTAAGTATCATATCGATCAGTTTATAATAATGTTGAATAGAAAACAGTTCCATCCACAATTCTTTTCTAACTACGGTTCTAACAAAAGTTTAATACAAAAATCAGAACAGTAAATGTCTTTCCCTTAATAAGCTTTTCACAGAAAAATGGCAAGATTTACAGACATTATCTGTCTTCCCAAGGAAAACATCGGCTAAAGAAAAGCTCTGTCTCTTCTTGAATATTGTATATTAAGCATGAATTTTATTACTGAAAGTATGTATTAGGAGAAATGTGTGATGACCAAAAGTGACCAAACACATTTGTGGCAGCTGAGCGAGAAAGGTTAATTGTGATTTCTAGCCAGAAGCCCATTCTAAGAAAAGACCAATTTAGCTCTAATTGCTCCTCTGGCTAATGCAGGAAACTGGTAACAATATCAAGCAACCTCCTTTTTCCAGTCTTTTTTTTTTTTTAATGATGGAGAATAATTGCTCGTCTGATGAAGGGACTCAGTAAATATACTGCACATCCCTTTCAGCTGATGACTCTGGAAGGGGGATTTCCATCCAGGCATTGCTGTTAGAAATGAGACTCCCAGAGAATCCCACAATCTGAGCATTATCCTTAGAAACTGAGAAAATACCACAGCTGCAGTCCCAAACTCTGTGTTTATACTTCCTTGTTATCCACTTACACACACAGGCCCAGATCACAAGTTGCCAAGATTAACTTGACGTTTCCAGCAACCTTCTCCCACTCCTAGGGGAAAGAACAGCGGGAGCTCCAGCAAAGATGCAAGGCAATTACTGAGTTTCTGCACTAAGTTGCTTTTTTCCCCCTTCCTTATGTTTTGTAAAACTTCCAAGGAGTCAACAACCACAGAAGTGATCAGAAACTTTCTCGATTTAATCACATTCTCCCAAACACTCGATGCAGATGGACTGGATTGGGTACCAATTAAAGGGAGAAAACAAAATATCAGCATTAATCAACTTTGGTGGTCCCTTTAAAAGAAAATAATAAAGAGGAAAAGGAAGAAAGGATTTCTACATGTGGCGCTGTATGGCTTCGATGCCACCCTCGCCCTGAGTAGAGCCCTCCCTGCACTTTGTTATGTTCAGGAAATAGATGGCAGTCTTGTGGTGGAAGCATCACCTCCCGGACTTCAGTGCTGCCTTTTGGGGAGTTTCAAAGGTTATAGGCACCATAGATTATGCATTTTCTCTTAGGCCAGACCCATAAAGGTACTTTTGGACTCCATAAAAGATACAGCTTCTAAATGGACCTGGCTTTTGTTTCTTAAGTGCCAAGACTGAAATCTTTCCGTTACGATTTTTATGGTCATGCTGGAGAAAAGTGCCCCAACATTCAGAATGGGTGGCAACGGCAGACACGCGGTGACATGATAGTTCACTGTTTACATTTTCAGACAGTAAAATATACCAGACCAGCACGTGAAGCCCACCAACCTCAGAGGCTATCCCCTTCTGCCCTGCTCCAGGGTGTGGAAAGAGCAGAGACCAGAGTCAGCATACCCTGGATGCCCCTAAGTTCTGCACTGTACAGCCTCTGAGGGGTGCCACCCCAATCCAGGCAGAACCCTGATCCTCACAAGGGCTATGCCACTCTCAGCTTAACAATTGTCCCAGGGCTTCGGGTTTTTTTTGGGGGGGGGGTGTTTTGTTTTTGTTTTCTTTTTCACGCTTACAAGTCTTTTGCATTTATGAAAGGAAGGAAGGGCTCTTTTTTCTCCTAGAGGAGGAGCACCCTCGTTCACTCACTGTCCCTGTCCTTGGGGAGCAAACTCTCTCAGGAGTGAGGCCAGGCGGAAGGGACTGTGTGGCGCAGTAAGTCGCATCAGTTCAGACAGGCCTCACTCCACCTCTGCACCTTGCTCGGCTGCGGGTGGGGGAAAAGATCGCTGATTCCGGAGAGCTGCAGAGCTTCTTTGCTGGCCCAGCTTGCACACACCGACAACTAAGCTGCAAAGTTGTTTTCATCCTCATCCTCCTCGGCACACCCTTTCCTCCCCGCCTCCAGCAGCACACATCCACGCGCACGGACACACGCACCCCTGAAACTTACCAGTTTAGATTTGGCGCGTTGCAAAAATTCTTCCATGCCTCTGCAAGGGACTAGGACCAGGGGTCCGGATGGAGAGTTCCAAGAGGATTGAGAGCGGCAGGCAGAAGCAGAATCTCCAGAAAGTGGTCGTTCCTTGGGACTCAGGGACCAGCCGCTCCCTAGGCGGGCTGGCGGGGACTGAGCCCTTCTCCCTTCCTCCGGACTGCTGGCCCAGCCCACGCACCGCAGAGCTCCGACTCTGTCCTAATAAGGAAAGTGGGTGTGCCGCCCTGGAGCCCAGGGACTCCACAGGCCTGCTGGCACGCGCCTGGGGGGGGGGGGCTGACGCGGGGCTGGTGGTGGGGGTGGCGAGGGGCTCCTCGGCCAATCGCAGAGCCCCGCGGTGGCCTCCTGACGCGGTGTGCTGAAAGATGCTGCAACCATGGACAGCGCCCAGAAGTACGCGCCAAGTGCAAGGGGCTGCTGCAGAGTAACACTGCTGCAGGCCCCAGCCAGGAAAGGTGGGAAGAGGGACTCAGGCCCCAGGAGAGACCTTGTCCTCTGCCAGCGCCTCTCTGGCTGGCTGGCATCTTACCGAGAGCTCAGTGGTCACTTAATGAGCTGGTCTGCTGGCCTGGCTCGGAATGCACTCAGGGAGATTGGCGCTGGGAGGGAAGGGGGGGGGGGGAAAGGCAGGGAGGAATTGCTGAGCTAAAAGCCATCCGACCTTGATGGCTAATAACCAGAAGAGCTGGCAGGGAGGTTGTGTAGGCTGCAACTTTCCTCCCTACCCTCCAAGTGTACCCATCCATCCAGCATCCGGTTTCCTCAGTTCACTGCAACTAGTCGCCTTTCCATGATTCCTGGGGCTAATGGGTAACTACATCCTTGCGCCATCTCCATCTACTCTTGATACGTATGCTTGGGAAAAGCTGGGTGATACAAGCGAGCAGTTTCACCGACCAACAGCCTGAGCTTATTAGAAATGTACTCTCTTGCCCCCACCCACTAAATAAGTGTCCGTTTCTACAAAACTCTCAGATGGGTCTATTTACACTCAAGTGTAAGAAGCACGGCAGTAAACATTCACGTTTGCCACTGTGAGCTTAATTTATATCATGGAGGTTTGTGCCAGGCTCCTTTATAAGGGCGGCGTGTGTGTGTGTGTGTGTGTGTGTGTGTGTGTGTGTGTGTGTGCGCGCGCGCGCGTGCACATAACTCCCTGTAAGATCCCGTTGTCCTCTTCTCGGTCCTAAGTGCCTAACTTGAGCTTAGGCCTCAGCGCAGAGGTGTTTCCAGCCTGCCTTGAGTCACAGTATACTAACCACAGACTTCAAACACTCTTAGACTGAGGCCCTTTTCCAGTCCAACTAAAGCAGCACCCTGTGATGCCGGCCACAGCATCAGCCATGACGTGCAGCCCTAAGGCTCCAGGTCTCAGGGAACTCCAGTATGTGTCTGAATCCCTGACAAGAAACTGAAACAGGAGTTTCTGCGTCACATCCAGAATTTCAAGTCTGTCTATGTGTGCTGAAGACTTTATATGTCTAGCAGTCTCCCAAGGTTTGCACAGGCGTCAGCTCCAGGTACCACACTTTAAGAATGGGGCTTGTTGTCCGGGATGCCTTCCTGACATGTTTATATTTATCCACAGACTGAGTTGCTGGCCTCTCTCTGTTTTCTATTAGCAATTCAGGTTTTCTACTGTGCTATAAATTGCCTGACTCTATAGCCTCTGTAGCCTCTTCTGAGTTGTGAGCTCCACGAAGACACAAACGTCACCTACCTCATTCATAGCTGGATCACTAACAGGACACGAGTTCTATATCTATAGATTCTCAGCTTAAACATATGTTAATGGATAAACGTATGTCTGGAAAGAGCGTTGAGCGTGTGTGTGTGTGTGTTGTCTGTCTGATACTGTATCTCTGTCATTTTCCCACTTCTTGTATGTGCTTACACACTTCCTAATCAAATCATTTTTCACTGAAAAAAAAAAAAAGAGAGTCTTGCGATCCAATTAGCGGAAGTGATGGGCCTGGGAAGCTCAGGGGCGCATTCAGGTGATGAGCCATGAGGAAGCTGCAGATCCTATCTGCTTTCTTTGCTGACTTAAGGAACTTAAAACCATACGGATAAAGTAGTGCAGACAATTACACTAACACCATAGAGAGCAATCCAGAGACCTCCTTTTACCTCTGGCTTCACTGGAGAATTTAGTGAATGTCACATAATAACCGTTTTATGCTGCTGACCTTCGTCTTTTCCCCACCCCCTGCCTTTCTTTTCTTTTTTTTTTCTTTTTGTAGACAGGAGTTTTCGATCTTGTCTCAGCCTTCTGAGTATTTGGGATTACAAGCCAGTATAACCAAGTGTTGTGGAGTAGCTACTAGAAAAGACTACTTGAACACAGGCTTAAGTCCTTATTAACTAGTCAGTGACTACATGGGGTGTTCTGGATCCCAGTGTAGCCCAAAGCCTTTCTTAGGGTGCACTGTCAAGCCTAAAAACATTATGCTGGGTTGACACGCTTCAATGAACAGAACAGGAGCCAGGAGCAGAACTGCACTCCCTTCGTGTCTTCCTTCAGTGTAGAGAAGCCCTTGGCTGTGCTTGGGCTGATATAGCCAACTCCAGGTGCATAGGGCGGACATGAGCCAGGCCTTCAATAAGCTCACAGGGTCGTCGCTGCAGTTCAAGGCTAAGCGAAGCCGCTGGGAAGCGGATCAGCTTTGGTGCTAATTTCTATGCCATATAGTATGGCAACAATAGTCTCTGCCCTTCCCCTTGATCTGTGGCAGGCTAAATAAGGCTGGCAGTTCTTTGACCTTGTTCTTATGAGAAGAAGGATCCACATTCTCTCTCCTTGAATCTAGAACAGCTCCATGACTCCACAAACAATCAAATATACCATGGAATCCATTCCATTTCTAAGACTGGCAGCCTCTCCTTTCATTTACCTCTTGGAATACATACTCTTGGAACCTGCCTCATGCCGTGAGGAAGCTAAAGCCACCTGAAGGCAAGTCCCAGACAAGGAGGAGCAGGAGCTGCTGTGAGCAAGCCAGATGGTAGCTATATGTGGGGCGTTGTCTTAACTTCTCCAGCCCCAACGTGGAACAAAAGTAAACGGCGCCTGCTGGGCTCTGCCCGATGCACGGCGCTTGCCGGGTTCTGCACGAACCCTTGGCCACTTACCCAATAAGCAATTTTGAGCAAACTTTTTTTTTTTCAGCGCTTCAGTCCCTCTATTTATAAGGGTGGAATAACCTTCCCCCTTAGAGTCACCGTGCAGCCCACATGCAATCACATGAGCAAGCTGCCCCAGTCCTGTCGATCACGCTATTATCTCCTAAGGCTCCATTAAGATCAGGAGAAACAATGGAGCGACTTCAGTGGAAAGGAGGGTCTTCCGTGAAGCAAGGGAAGTGCACTGCGCATGCACTGAAATAGAATGTCCCCAAGGGGGTCCATGTCTAACCCTCCCACCTCTACCACCCACCACCTCCTACGAATTTGCTCCTTTGGTGCCTGGATTACACAGTGAGAAGCGTGTTTCCAGAGAGGCACCACAGGTGTTTCTCAACAGCACAGCCCGCTGGTGATATTTAAGTTTCTCAGGACCTGTGTCCTTTACCTTCTCAGTTACTCCCCCCATTCCCCTCCCAATTCCCCACACACACACCCCCACAGGGGTACCGGATCTTTCTTCACAGGCTCTCATAAGAACACTGTACCTACATCCACCTCCAGGTATTCTTACTGTTATTGGTCCCACCGTAAGGGCAGCTGGGCTTCTTCCCTGGCCAGCTCCTTATTACCAGAAAGGAGGGAAATGTGGTCATCTCCTCGGTTAGAAGCAGCCACTGGCATATGCTGTCCCTTTTAAAGAGAAACTCAAGTAGCTTGGCAGATGCTGAGTCACCGCTTGTGGACTTCTCCAGGCCTTCCAGCTCACTGCCCACCCCTCCCCCACCCCACCCTGCTCTAGCAGGTGTAGTCCCTTGGTACTGACGTGTTAGCTGCTTCTAACTCATTGCTGTGATATGGGTCAAGGATCTGCGTCTCCTCGGTGAGAAGGAACTGGAGGTTTCTTTGAGGATGGGAGACAGAGGGTATCTTAGCCTGTCTCCACACTTTGTTCAGCTTCTCGCCGTCTGGGAAATGCCTGCTTTTCACCCTTTGAACGGTCAGATGTGACACATTTTGACAAGTCATAGTGAAAGGAATTAATTTTTGAATGTGTTTTGGCAAGGATATTAAATTTTTACAAGATGGGCCTTGTAAGACTTGATTTTAGAAGAAGAAATGCATACAGCTGTCCCATGCCCTCTGTTAGAAAGGAGAAAGGGGACCTGCCTTACTGGACTTGTCAGTGGGTGGCACGGCCCAGCTCATTTATGGGAGAGTATCCTGAGAGTCAAATGTCCAGGCTTTGAACAGGGCACACAGCACTTGCGTCATTTCTGGGAAGCACAGGCATCTTGTGGAGCAATGAATTTAATTTGAAAGGACAGTAGAGAGGGCAAGCGCTCTGAGTCATCGGGACAATGAGCAGTGGCTGCCACTTGAAGATCTGTGTGTGGCTGTTGAAAAATGAAGCATGTGGCTGCAAAGTCCCCCTTTCCTCAACCCGACTGAGGCCAGAGGGCTCACATTTTCCACACACTCTTCCTGCAGAAAGGTAGCTCAGTTCCTTTCAAAACAATACTGCCTGCCTCATGAAATCCATGTGCTGCGGTTTAGCATGGCTGAGTGTGTCCTGGAAGCCGCCAGTGTTGGAAGCTTGGAGGCTGGTACACACTAGTAAGAGGGGAGGCCTTGTGGGAGGTCATCAGATATCTTGCTCATCGCCTTCATAGGGACAGGCAGGTGAGTCCATTCCCTTTAGAATAGGGTGATTAGGAAATAGCGAGGCTGACCCCATACAAGCTTTTGGCTGCCTCACCAAGTGAGTTCTTCCTTATATAATCCCACCATGTTGACTCTACCTCATCAGACCCCAGAAAACACCAATGCTATGCCTTTAGATGTCCAAAACTGTGAGTCAGAATGAAAACAAAACACACACACACACACACACACACACACACACACACACACACACACACTGTGCTTTCTAAGTATCCAGGCTGTGATATTTTGTGATAGCAGTTCAAAACAGACTAACAGTTGGTGTGAGCTTTCTCTCCTGAAACCATTGTACAATTATATTAGGCAAGGGGTTTGGAATGCTAATAATTTTCAAGGTCTGAGATTCTACTAACATTATCTTTTATCTCTGAGGTAACCTTAAAAGATGAAGAACAGTAGTCACTAACAATGACTCTGTATCAGAAATGAAGAAACTGAGATCCAAAGATGTGCCAACTAGGGAAAAAAAAGGAACCTGAACAAATAATTCAAGCAGCAATAGCCAAAGCAGAATTCCAGCTCAGACATCAGGGTCCACAGCCCAGGGGCCCCAACTGAAGCGTACCAGTACCCTTCCACTGGAGTACACAACCCAGCAGCCCATCTAACGAAGGTAAATCTGGAGACTGGGAAGAAATCAGAACACACCCCACTGCTCTATTAAGTGTCCTTCATACTCAAGAATAAGCTGGCCACACCCTCACCTACAGTGGTGTGCCAGAGAAATCACCAGAAGGAAAGAGCTGCATGTCCCTGAGGCACAGGCATCCTAGGTCTTTTGGAGCTGCTGCCGTAGACTGTGGCTTTGCCACATGGTAGCTTCTCTCCTACAGTGTCCTTTGCCCCATCCCCAGCCCCCTTCCCTTTCCCTCACCCCTCTGCCAAAGCAGAAGAGACCACGCAGCGATGATCAGAAGCTGCTTTCGGCCTTTAGACAATGACTCTTCTGTCTCCACATCTCTCTGTCCTGGCAAAAAAAGAAAGACTTGAGTGGATGTTCTCAACCTTAAAATCTACTGTTACAAAACTGAGTCACATTAGGTCCATAAGGAACAAGAACAAACATGAGGAGAAACTAAGTCTGATTTCCAGTGAAATATCTTTATGGACATTTGCTCTATGTTTGAAAGTCACTGCCCTAAACAAATAACAGCAGACCAAGCATCCTGAGGAGCCTCAGTTTGAAGCTCAGTGGATTAAGAGATGCAAACTGGCAAGTTTGGGAAGAGAAAGTAGCAAGCTGAATCTTTGCTTCCTTGTGCTTTAAATGCTGATGTCCTCCGAGGAGTTATCTATTCATGGCAGGAAGCCTAAAATTAAAAAAAAAAAAAAAAAGTTTCGGGTTGGAGGATGTTGCACCACTGTCATCTAAGGCATTCTTAATCTTACCTGTGACAGGAAGAAAAGAGAGAACTCAGAATTGAATGTGTTTCCAATAACATCAGATGGGAAGTAGCAAGACAGGAGTATTTTAAAATGCGTTTTTACTTTTATTTATGTGGTGCTCATACAAAACCCACATACACACATATGTGCACACGTGTTCATCCAGAGTGGCTCCTCAGAGTGGCACCGGCAGTGGCCTCCCATCCCCCAGAGCTGGAGCTATGGGCTGCTATGAACTGCCCAATGAGAGTGCTGAGAACTGAACTCTGGTCCTCTGCAAGAGCAAAGAGTAGCAACTGTTCCTAACCACTGAGCCATCTCTCCAGGTCTGAGAAGTGGGTAATTTTTTGTCAAGTGCCACAAACTGTTGACTTAAAAGAATGTTAAAAAGTTGATTTGATCTATATCTCCCTATTTTAGGCTGCTGCACCGTAAAAACCGATGCAGTTCTGGAAGGAAGGGAAGAGACGCACGAAGTCAGTTCACCCGAGCCAATCTCCTGCCGCCACACTCGGCTACTGAGCCAGGCCTTCTGGCAGTTACCCAGGCAGTGCTCCTGCCCAGTGCTCTTCCCCATTTGGAAATACATATATAACCCACCCTGACCTCTACAGCTAAATTAAGGGAGTCTGGGAAATGGTCCCCTCAAAGGGCGCGTTCACCTTAGTCTTGCAATGAAATACCTCAGAAATTCAGGGTAGGAACACAGTTTGCTTTTTATAACTTCAGAGATGCTTCTCTTATCCCACAAAGGGGGTAACCTTTGGATGAAAATAGAAAAACAAACCAACAATAACAACAACAAAACTTTTAAAACCAGATCTGAAGCAACAAGTCAGCACCTGGACGCAGGCAGTCTGTGGTCACTTCCAAACCCACGGTAAGAGAGCAATGTGGCCATTAGCTTGATTAACAAGAAATCCACACAGCTCCCAATCCGCAGCAGCTCGTTGAAAACATTGGCCCGAGCAAACCAGGAAGAATGGGGGGCTTTGAAAACGGTGCGTGAGTTACAGCGCACGCTTTGCTATCTATGCAACGCCTGTTCAGCCCGTCCCGTTTCTGGTCCCTCTCCATAGCTCTGCCCTGTTCCCGAGGACAGGCATCCATCCATCGCACCTTGCTGTATCCTCCCACTACATCCGGCAATGCGACCTTTTCAGATAATGACTTCCTCAGATAATGAAACTAATAAGTGTTTTCCAATTCCTCCCAAGCTGAAGCCTCTCAGAGGAGAAGTGCACAAACCAGATAAACCCAGAGGGGGGGGGATGTGTGTGTGGGGGGGGATACAGGCGTTTTGAACTGCTTAGTTAGGGTTTTATCAAAGTGATGGCTTTTGATTATATTCAAAGACAGTATCTTCCAGAATGTTCGCTCAAGCTAACTTTAGACCTGGACACGTGGCAGACGGAGAAAGACAGAAAGGAAGAGAAAAACAATTACCTACTCAAACAATTCAAACCTACCTCCATTTCTTTCTGTTTCTACTAGTTAATGAACCTCTCTGTTTTGAGACTTCCAATTCAGAAAAAAAAATGATAAAAAGATACCTTTTAAAAATATTTGGCATCTTTAATTTTTGAACTATGTGTGCATCTGTATGAGGGTAAATTGCAAGTCATTGCAGCTGTCCATGAAGGCCAGAGGGTCCCCTGGAGCCTGTGCTAAGGCAGTTGGGAGCCATCTGGCATGGGTGCTAAACACAAATCCTCTGTAAGAGCAGCCCACACTCTTAACCACTAAGTCACCTCTCCAGCTCAAGAAAAGACTTTTAAAATAATCTCAAAAATGTGCATCTGCTAATTACCATTGCAATTCCTCAAATATTTGTGCATGCAAATATGACTATTTGAAACCAAATAATTAAAGCTGGACCGACAGTGAACTTTGTTTGTAGCAGAGGACTGGGGTTGAGAGAAACCTGGGTACTTACCCTGTGTGATGACCTAGTAAAGGCTGAGAAACCCTGCGCCTCAGGAACAGGACAGACCTAAATGCAGGAAAAACACATAGAGAAAGTGTGAAAGAATCCAGGAATTTCTGGTCTGCACAAACACATTCATGGCAAATCCCTGAAATGGTCTTATTCCACCGCAGATAATGTTGTAGTTATGGGAGACACATATAGACAGGTGGAACCAGAGATTTCAGGTACGGGGGACATACTGGACTCTGAATGGGTCACTCCCAAATAGGACCCCCTGGAAACCACAAAAACAATGAAAGCAGGAAAGTCTCCCTGGCCTTGTCTTATTTTCCAAGGGAAAGCAGATCAGCACACGCAAAACACGTAGCTCAGCATCCATCCCACACAGCCCTCTGTGAATGCTAGCTCCTTGTGCTTCTTCTAGGGAGTCTTGTTTCTGTTGACAGGGCATTTGATGCCTCTACAGCTGCAGCTGAACTGGCTCATGGAGCCACTGGACTTCAGGCCTTACATATTGAATCCAGTCCTTGTTCTTCTGCATATACATGTGGACACTTGCTTTCCCAAGGAGAAACTGAGGCTTGTTGAGATATGAGGGGGAGGACTCCTGTGTTCTCATCAGGCAGGAGACCATCATTCTTCCTCTGGGGAATTTCCTCAGAATAGTTCCTTGCCAATCCTTGCAGGAAAGGGAGGGAACATGATACACTGCGAACCAGCAAAGCAAGCTGACAGCAGGACTGTGGTAGAGGAGGCCTTCGGGTTCCTTGCATAGCCCAGAGCTGAATTCTCTTATTAAGCAAGTGTGGCTTCTTCATGATTCTTTTTTAGAAAAAGAATAGCATCCTATAGCCAGATTACACAGTGGGCCACGCGATCTCTCCTCCAAAACACTGGCAACAGGTGTGCTTAGTAAAGCATTTCTCCAAGGTCAAGGAGAGCCTCCTGGGAACTTAAATGGATGATCACGGAACCTCTTTTCTTTCAGTGTCCCCAAACCTAATGGTCCTTGTGCATCAACAACATGTGCCAAAGCAATTATTTAAAAGGATTTTCTAAATCACAGTTCTCCAAAGTGTAAGCATCTCTGGAATTACCACTTAACTGTGCCAAGTCTCTGTAAAATTCAGTTGTCCTTAATGGACTACACTGACTCAGGAGTACCAAACATGCCAGTCAAAGTAGAAATTTTTTTTCAACATCTAAATAAGCTTTAAAAATGGGGACAAAAACAAATCTAGAACAGACATTACAAGTTATCAATATTAGAACACCCACATTACAACTAATAAGTGCTTCTATTTTAACCACCAGTTTTAGTAGGCTTGAAGGACCTGCTCTCAAGACGATAGTAGCCAGGGTTCAAGGAAGAAGACTTGAACTTCTGAGCATAAGGCTTTCTTTTTTATCTGAGGGGTAAAAACTCACATCTACGGTCTAAGGGTCACTCTCTTTTATTCGTCTTCAGTTCTAACTCTCTTGTCCTAATGGTCTATAATTCTCCACCTCTCATTCCTTCATTTCAATTCTGTAGTTCTAAACCTTTGGTTCCAATTATCCATTTCAAATCTCTCTTGCTTCTTTGTTTAAATGACTTAAATACATTTTTTTACAGGAGCTTTAAGGCAATAAAAAGTTACAAGAGTCACATCTCATTGGTCACAGCACATTCCTTGGGTTAGCGATAAAGGCAGAGCCATTTACCATGGCAACACAAAGCTTCAAGGTTTCTGGGGTAAGACTGTGACCAGAGACCAGGGACACAGGACCTGTTGAGACAAGCTGTAAGACATAGTCCTTTGATCAGATAGACTTGGCAAGTGAGGAATTGGCATCAATTTTTTTAGGTTTCTTTGTGTTAATAACCTTGGTTAGACACTGGCTACTCTGACCTTATGCATATCTATAAAGTTTTTAAGTTAAGATCTGTTTACAGAAACATTTAGTCTAGTTTGAACTTGCTCTGAGGTGCAAATGAGCCCATTGTGTGTAGTTTGAGTGAAAGGAACAAAGCAGGCTTTTAAGTGTCTTACAGTCCTCTTGGGACAATAGATCTAGTTATGAAGCATATCCTAGTACATTTTCTATATATTAAAATCATACAGCTTAATGAGAAGTCATCTTCCTGATCATCGATGGGTAAATGTGCCCATAAGATTGAGTGGCAATCATGAGATTACACATATATAATCATATAAAATTGGACACTACAGTGCAGGCATTGGGGAGACACCATAACTGCTTTAGCCAATGTGAAATTACAGATCGGAGCAACAGCTTCCAGAGTCGATGGTCCTGTAGGCTCTGTCTAGACAGGATACTCCTCCATCAGAGAATCATTCCTCTGGTGGGTTGGCTTCTGAGCACTAATTATCACCTTCTATATAATCCCACAGCCCTTGACACACCAGTGTGTATTTGAAGTACAAACTAAAGTTCCCCCTTTAAAAGTACTGAGTGGCTTTATGTACACATCCCAATGATGTGTTCATTAGTTTAGTGATCAGATCTTAGGACAACAGGGAAGCTCTGATGGTAGCATTTTCTGATTTTTATGGGCTAGCTACCTCATTTTCTTGCACAAACTTTAGTTATCTCCTCTGGAAAGGAAGACTGTACTTGTGTATATTAGGAGGAGGCTTGGTTCAATGTATAAGGCCAGAAGTCCAATGGTTCAAAGAGCCAATTCACCTGTATAGTACCCCATTAAGAAAGAGCATGATAGCAATGAACATAGAGTGTAGAGAAAGTACAGGCAACTCTCCTCATGAGTAGCTGTAAGTCACTGTCAGCAAGCCACTCACCCTGCTGAACACACGTCAAATGGCTTTTGAAAGTGATGCCATCTGACTCAAAGGCTTATCCCAGAAATACAGTATCAGAAATAGTCTAGAAATTATAGAAGAGTACATGCATAAAAATGTTCGTCACAGGTGATTTATAACATCAAAAAATTTAAAACTATTCTTCATGGATGCAGTGGCAGGGACTCCATTTTGTTCACACATTCTGCCTCACCCCCAACACTGTGGGGATCTCTGAACATTCTAAGTGCTCACTTCCTCAGAATGTTGCACATTTGGAAGCACACAGACAGTGTTCAAAGTTCATCCACGTAGCAATGTAAAATTAAGGTTCTTCCTTATAATTTTGTTTTGGGTTTGGTTTATAACCGCCTTATGGTCTAGTCCAAGCTGACCTTAAACTTACAAACACTCAGCCTCAGGCTCCTGGATGTGAATTACAGTTGTGAGTCACCAGCTCTATTTCTTCCCTTTTTAGGACTTAATAATTCATTCCTTTTTATCACCAAGAGGTGAGACAGTATTCTAACCTTTTTACTTCCTTTCTCACTTATAACAGGAAGGTATGTTTAATGCGGAATATATATTTTTCTAGCACATAGCAGCTAGTCACTGTATATTTCCTTTTTTACTAGTTGGGGAATGGTAGCTGAATAATGTCTTCCATTCCACCAAAGATATCAATGCCATAATCCTTATACGTGTATTATATTGTGCAGAAGAGATTTTACAAAGAGATGAAGTTAAGGATCTGGAGACAGATGATTGTCCTTGGGTATCTACTTAGCCTCCTGTTGTTGTGGGAGGCTGCTTGTTCATTCCTGGCTAGCCAGAATCAAAATAATCACACAGAAACTATACTTTTGCAATACTGTTTGGCCAATATCTTAAGTGTATTTCTAGATAGCTCTTACATCTTAAGTTAACCCATTTATATTAGTCTGTATATCACCATGTGGCTGTGGCTTACAAGCAAGGTTCTGCCATCTGTCTCCTCCTGTGCCAGCTATATGGTGTCTCACTGACTCCGCCTATTTTCTCACAGCATTCAGTTTAGTCTTCCCTACCTAACTCTATTCTGTCCTACCGCAGGCCAAGGCAGTTTCTTTATTCATTAATCTATAAAAGCAACACATATATAGAGGGACTTCCCACACCACCTTATAAACTGGAGTCTTTATAGGAAGGAAATATTAAGGTCAAAGTAAGACAGAACTATGTGATAAGAGAATCTGAAAGCAGAATGATGTGGTCAAAAGAATGTGGGAAGACTCTAAAAGCAGGGAAAGGTATTTTATGGAAGGTTTCTTTTCCAAAGCCCCTAGAAGGAATACACCTCTGGCACAGATTTTAGCCTTGTAAGACTTGGTGACCTCAGTTCTGACCTCAAGAATGAAAAGAAAATATATTATGTTTTCAACCACAACAACAGCAAGAAGCAGACACAGATGACTAAGCTCCATGTACCCTTTCATTTGCTTCCTGCAAGTCTCCCTTAAGCCTAAAAATCTAAAAGTGACATTTCCCAGAATCTATGACAGCAGGGATCTAGCCATCAATATAATCCCATTTAGAAGCATCTGTGTATGTTTTAGAGAGCAGGGTGAATCAGAGATGAATTGACCAATTGACCATATTTCACTAGGAAAACATTTGTGGAACAAATTCTGGTGGCAAATCATGGGAATCAGGAAGTGGTTGATGGGGAAGCAGTATAAATTCCCAAATGCCCAGCAGCCTTCTGACTTTTCACCTTCCTGAAAGAGGTAGCTGTTCTCCCAATTGGTAAGCTCCACCGTGTCCTAGGGTCTCCTAAGGGCTCAGCCTAGATGTGCTCTGCCTGCATCCCCCAATTACCTATACAGTTAACTGTGTCCTCAACTTCTTTCTGCTTAAAATAACTATGGCTGTCTCTCTTTGCCACATCAAACCCTGGAATGATGCATTCTGAAGTCTTATTCCATCCCTGGGGAGGTGGAAGGTCCCTGCTGATGGATATGACCTTGATGTTCTCACGAACAAGCAACTCTAACACCTCCAGTGCAGTCTCAGGCTCACACAGCTCTCCTTGCCACTGCTGTGCTACACATTTAATTTGCTTTTCTTTAACCAGATCTTCTTGAGTTTCAGTTTTCCTCTTATGTTCCAACAACATAGCAATTTTCATGGGTCCACACAATAGGGATTGCTGTCAAAAACTTAAACAGGGAGCTAGGGAGATGGCTCAATGAGTAAAAATGCTTATTGCTCAACCATGAGGACCTGTGTTCAGGTCCCCAGCACAGACATTGAAACTCAGGAATGGTAGTAAATGCTTATAATCCTTGCTCTAGGAAGGAGGATGTAAGAGTGTGCCTGGAGTTCACTGGCTAGTGATTTAGCCAAATGAGTGAACTCTGGGTTTAAGGAGAGACCCTGTCTCAAAAAAGTTAAGGTGTAGAGCATCAGAGAAGACAAACACCATCACCACTGGCCTCCACACACAGATATGCTGGCAATACATGCATATACCACACATAAAACATGTACACATGCACACACCACGCAAACACATAGAAATATTTAGAGACACTGTGTAAGATAATGTCCCTTAATCTTGTGAAAAGAATTTTGAAAACCACAAAGAAGGGAAAATATGTGATTGGCAGGCTCCAAGAACAAAGGACATTTATTATTCCTTTCCCTTTGAAAGTTCAGCAAAGCTTGAGAACTCTACTTACATTGATTAGAACCCATATTCTGAAAGATGGTCTTTCACACGAGTCTTCATTCATGTGAATGGCTGCAAAAATATATATATACTATGTCTTCAGAAGCTTTCAGATTTCCCAGAAATCATTTGGAATTTTAAAACTTTGGTGTACATATATCATACTTTTGAGAGCACACACAGAGTAATAAGCTGTGAGGGAATCAAGGTCAGTGGAATTAAAAGGTTTAGTTAAAGATACAGATGAGTAAGGCTTAGTTAAACTTAAGCTATCTTTCTGTAGCTTTATCCTGCTCTGGGCATTTTGACTTGTTCTTTAGTCCCTCATTTTCTAAAGAGCATAGACAGAAATTGATGTTATTTTCTGGAATAAACAGAGCCACGTATTTAGTGTTTGGGGTTCTAAGCACATCAGATCTCTGTTGCAGCTATTCAGTTCTGTCCTCATAGTTACAGACGTGGTTGAGACACAAAGATGAGCACAGCTATGGTTCAACAGAACGGTATTTGTGAGCCCTGGAATTTGGATTTTGTACTGTTTTCCCAAATGCACTATATTCTACTGTTCTGTTGACATTTTATCAAACATTTGAAAATGGGCATGCAATAGTTCTGGTCCACCATCTTGTCCAAATTCTCAGTGTGATGAAGATATGGTTGTGCAGTCAGATTGGAAATCTTGCCTTCTGAATGCTGGTGTTTCCCAGTAGAGGAACAATGAGTTTTCTTTGTCTTTTCTTCCAGGGCACACACAGATCTTCCTCTCTCACACACATACACACACCCTCGCTGATTTCTAAACACCACAGAAGCTTTCTCTGATAACATCAGATTACTTCCTGCCTAAAGGAGCAGGGCAGTCAGAGACCACGGGGACTCAGACTCCCCTCCCTCCTTCCTCCGAGCTCCTCCTCTCAGACTTTCTCTCCTTCTTCAGAACAGTGTTATTCTTCCATTTCTCCAGAAAAAGAGATGTGAGGTCACTGGCTGTCACCTCACCAGTTACACAGAATTGAATTGCCGAATGCACAGACTCCAAAGAGGCCTTTCTGGCTGCTGGGTAAAGGGGCTTTAGAGTGCCCTGGCATAGTGTAAGCTGTACTGACTGCAATAAGCTATGGCAACAGTGGAGGGTGAGAAGGTAATAAGACAAGGGGCTTATTGCCCTGTGTTGCCCAAGGCTCCGCACTCACAGTGATGGAGCGACCTGATTCATCGGGCAGATGGTCCCTGGTGCTGATGGGGCTGGTGTCACTACCAATGGCTCAGTCTTTCTCCGGCAAAGGCTCACACCGTCACCACTGCAGCTGTGTGGCAGTCCTGGCAGAGCCAGCATTTAGCATCTGAATCAAAAGTCCAGATTTTTATCAGTACCTTAAAGAAAGCTGAAATCAATTTTAAGAGCATAGAGAATTTTCTCACAATCAATGAATCTCAAGAAAGTGAAAAATGGAGAGATTCAGCTTGAGGGCGGAGACTAAAAGAGCATCTTGAAGACAAATGACTGTTGTCGTCTTTTTAAATGTTATAAAGATTAATAAGGCAATATAACATAATCACAAGAGGAATGAGTCACAGCCTTATGATGTCACCAGGATCCATCTTTATCTGACCACTTTGCTAATTGAAAAATTTTATAATCCTAACATTTTAAATGGTTTCTATTTCTAACATACAGACGTTTGCTTTTAAGCTTTACAGAAATCTTGGTAACGTTTCCAAACAAACACAAATACCAGTCTCCATAAGAATGAAGACTGGGAGAACTATGGACTTGCTACCGGGTTTCCAGTCCTATGCTCTTTGTCTACTTTGTCTCCACATTCTTGGCACAAAAATAACCAACTGAGGTCTGCCCGTTTCCAGTGCCCGACTTTCTTCTGCTGTGAATCCTGTGTTATTATTACAGAAAATGAAACAGTTACCAGAAGCCTCTCATTCATGTCTTTGCTTTGATGGTGGTGTTCACACTTACAAAGATTTTTCAGCCAAGAATTCTTTATGTAAATTGAACAGTTTGGCCATCAGTGATCATTAGTGTCACATCTAAGAAGCAATTCTGGTGGGTATTATTTATCAAAGGGAGCCAAAATGCCATTATGGTCCTAGTGGGTATTATTTATCAAAGGGAGCCAAAATGCCATTATGGTCCTAGTGGGTATTATTTATCAAAGGAAGCCAAAATGTGCCATTATGGTCCTAATTACAATATTTACTCAGATGGTCATATTTATCCACAACAGCAAATAATGCAAGGCAGTCACTAGAACCTCCACAAAAGGCGTCTGAGGCAACAAGGCCCAGTTCTATGGAATGTGCCCATCTTAATTAGGGTTTCTATTGCTGTGATAAAAACATCATGACCAAAAGCAACTTGAGAGGGAAAGGGTTTATCCCACCTTACTGTTTCCTGTCAAGACTACAAGCATGACAGGAATCTGAAGATGTGCTGATTCAGAGGCCATGGAAGAATGTTGCTTACTGACTTGCTCCCTCCTGGCTTGCTCAGCTTGCTTTCTTAGAGCACCTAGAAACACCAGCTCAGGGTTAGCACTGCCACAGTGAGTTGGTCTTGTGAAAATCAACACAGGCTTGCCCACAGGCCAATCTGGTGGAGGTTATTTTCTCAATTAAAGTTCCTTCTTTCAAAATGACTCTATCTTGCTTTTGGTTATCATAAAACTAGACAGTACAATGCCCACGAAGAGAACTACCACTTAGCACTTGTAGGGTACTTTGCGGTGTAGGTAATAAGCCTGGCAATTGAGGTATAGCCTTTTCGTCCACATGCAGCAGATGCCGGTCAGCAGGGAAGCATCCTCTACCCTTCTCAAGGTACAGGGTGTCATGAATTACTGGTCCCTCTCCTGCCCCTCCATCAACTCTGGAGCCAACTTTATGACCTTGTGCTAATTTCAACTCTATTAAGGGGTATCTTTTTCCTAAGTTTAATGTTTTATTCATTCTCCTTGAGTTCAGCAAGGAATTTAGAAATGTGTTTACTATCATTTGGCTATGATGTGGTGATAAAATTTCACAGTACCTGGTCTTCAGGAAACCTCAAAATCTGGTTTTAAAGACTTGTTTTCATTATTTTTATTGTATTTGTGGGTGGGTATATATGCATGTGAGTGCAGGCACCTGCAGAGGCCAGAGACATCAGACGCCTTCAGAGCTTGAGTTATAAGTGATTATGAGCCACCAATGTAGGTGCTGTGAACCGAACCCAGGTCCCCTGGAAGAATACTTGCCCTTAACTACTGAGCTGTCTCTCTAATCCTTAAAATCTGTTTTTAAGACTGGCATCTGTTTCAGGATTACTTGAAGATTCTAAAATGAAATCTATGATAAATGCTTAGAATTTCCACCTCCTTTGGCTATATTTTACATTTATTTCTATTTATTTTTGCATCTATTTTGCTTTTAAAATGTCACACAGTAAATTTTCTAAACAGAAAGAGTATCAAAGAGGCAGAAGTATATATCCCAGGAAAATTGCACTGCCCGGGATTGGTATGTGTGGCTGAGATGTCCTCCTTTCGTGAAGTCACCAGGGAGTTTGCATCTCCACCTATGACACATAATCTCCATCCTTGAGAATATATATTTTTGTCAACCAGGAAGTCCTACAACCTTCCAGAGAAGAAAACTTCGTTCAAGGAAGTTCATCTTTTTGTCCAGTTCTAGAATTTCTTTCTCACAGGAATGGCCTCTGTAAAGGGCCATCTTGACCTTTTATAATGAATGACATTGTTCCCTCTCAGTGACAGGGCTTGGCTTTTTTCTAGTAGGAAAGACTTGTCCTCTGTGCTGAGGTTTTGGGTCTCTCAGGAGCCTGGGCCTTAAGAACACAGAGGACAGCTTAACTGAGCATCTTCTATGACTGGGCACAAAGAGGAAGGGGAGAGCAACTTCCTGTTGTTTGGTTCCTTCATGACCTGCTACCATGATCTGATTTTGTGATACAGCTGTGAATCACTGGGGATAGGTTCAAAGAATTGTTACTAGAGAATTTCATCATGTGACTCCCAGAGTGTACCTACATAGGTAAGTTAGTCCTTACTTGCGGCCCTCTTGACAAAATGAAGAGACCTATTAAATAGGACCTATATGAGGCTACTGCTGGTCTGATATGCTATACTGATTATTAGCAAACATCTTTAAAGTATAAGGAAAAGAAGCACAATGTAAAGTAAACTCAAGCTGTGGTCTGAGCATAGAATTGTACTGCTGAGGTTCTGTGCCTTAGCAGTTGGTTCATGGACCCATCCTCAACACTGACATAGCAACGAATCACACTGCACCTAAATGATGATTCTAACACTGCTAGAGTAGGGCGAAAAGAAAACAACTATTAAAAAAATAAACAAACAGCAACAAAACCAGTAAAAGAAAGTCAGACAGAGCTGAAGATGTGTGTCTCTATACAGAAAAGGCAGAACAGTCTCCCCAAACTTTTATCTGGGGAAAGTAAGTCACATGACCCTTCTCAAAAACACTAAAACTTATGACACAGCAAATAATGTTTTTGGAGACAAATGGCTAAGAAACATCTCAAACAATGTTCATAATCCCTAGGAATTAGGAAAATGGTAAACAAAAAAGAAAACAAAACAACTTTGAGATTTCAGAATGGCAAAGGTCAATGAAAAAACTGACTTGTTAGTGCTGGATGGGATGTAGGGAAAAGGGAAACTCATTTCCTGTTGATGGGATTGCAAACTGGTCAACCACTGACTATGGAAATCAGTGTGGGGAGTTTTCCAAAGGCTAAAAATAAATTTACCATATGACCCATCTACATCACCCCTTGGCATATGCCCAAATGACTCAACAGCCTATTTTGCAGCTATGCTCATTGCTCCTTTATTCACAATAGTTAGAAAATGGAAACAACTCAAATATCTCCCAACTAATGGATAGATAATAATGGATAGACTATGAAATACTATTCAGCTGTAAAGAAAAATGGAGTCATAAAATTCATAGGCAAATGGATAGCACTAGAAAAGATCATATTGATTGAGGTGACCCAGATCCAGGAAGACAAACGGTGCATGTTCTCTCTCATCTGAGGATTCTAGTTTCAGATAGTCAGATGTGAGTTTGTACTCATCCTAGAATAACTGCAGAAACCAGGAAAGTAAAACAAGACAATTAGAGGGGTAAGGGGATCAATGGAGAGGAGAATACCAGGATACATGTGATCTGTAATGGAAAATGGGAAAAGGGGGATTCTCTAGGGAGGGAAGAAGGAAATAAATACAGAAGAAAGAAGGAAGGCAAAATAATAAGAATGTCTGAAAAAGTCATAAGGAATCATGCTATTATCTACCTAAAAATACCTATAATTTATACAAATCAGTATAAAAATATACATCTATAGTTTAGATAAAAATTTCCCATCTGGCTGACGATGATACCTCCAAGAAAAAAAAAACATCTAACAAAAACCCAACAATATGTGTGAAACATCCTCTGGTGTTGGACAATTCTTTATTATGTCAATTATGTTTCAAATAAACACTGATTGGCCAGTAGCCAGGCAGGAAGTATAGGTGGGACAACTAGACAGGAAGTAGAGGTAGAACAATAAGAACAGGAGAATTCTGGGAAGGAGGAAGCCCATTCCTCCCCAGTCCTGTCCAGACACCGAAGAAGAAAGATGTAATTGCCCCGCTGAAAAAGGTACTGAGCCATGTGGCTAACATAGATAAGAATAATGGGTTAATATAAGTTATAAGAGTTAATAAGAAGCCTGAGCTAATGGGCCAATCAGTTTATAACTTATGTAGACCTCTGTGTGATTTTCTTTGGGACCTAAAGACTGTGGGAACTGGGCAGGACAGAAACCCCAACAGGTAGGCCTTCATGTTACAATCCTCTTTTGAGTTGTTGGTGAGTATTGTTCAGGAAGCTTTCAAAAAATATGGTTACTGCACTTGGTTGCCCACAGGCATGGAAGGTAAGACCCTATTGCTGAAGACAAATCACTCCAGACACAGGAACCAGAGTTCTCTGAACAGAAACTAACCTAAAAGCCTCCTCCCTGAGGACTGAAAGATGCCATACAAGATCCAAAAGATGGAAATAACCAACAGCCTCTGCCCAGCTACAATGCCTATGAGCCACATAAATGATTAGCATAGCACAATGAGCCCAAAAGTACAGCAGTGGCACAAATACCTTAGTGGTAATAGTTCTTTATTTGGACTTAAGACCTGTAGTGGCATTTCATTTGTATTTTAATAAATAAAGCTTGCCTGAGGATCAGAAAAGAAAAACAGACACACTGGCCAACATTAAAGACCAGGCAGTAATGACACATACCTTTAATCCCAATAACCACAATGAGACATATGTTTATTTCCAATAGCCAGACTAGCTTGCCATAGAAACCAGAAGGTAGTAGCGTACACTATTAATACCAGAATTAGAAAGGATTATAAGATGGGAGAAGACAGCTCTCCATCTCCTTCTGAGGTTTCCTGGAGGCAGGATCACCATTTTCAGACAGAGGTCAATGTAAAAGTCAGTAGCTGGCTGTTGGCTTTTCGGTTCTTCAGGTTGAACCCCAATATCTGTCTCTGAGCTTTTATTAATCATGTTTCATTTGGCACCCAATGTAGAGTACAAATTTATGAAAAGGCTATTTATCTAAGTCACTATCCCAGGCCAGAGCTGGGATTGGAATTCTAGCTCAAGGAATTGAAAACAAACCTAGACCCCTGGGTTCAGGAGAAATATTAGCTCTCCCAGCTCCCATCCACCCTGGCTTAACTTCCATGTAAAGATGAAAAATACACAGAGAATCTAGACACTATATGCTATTACAGTGTCTTTGAATTGTTGGACTGCTGCTAAAAGAAATTTGAGTATAAAAGTTGCTTAACTCCAAATTTGAAGTCAAAAGATTTTGCTTTTATTTCTACAGAAAGTGAGAGACTGTGGATTTATTATTGGTTAAGAAAAGTAAGATTTGATAAAAAAAAAAAGACACCCCCCCCCCAGAAAAATCTCCAATGGGAACATATGGCCCAGATGATCCAACGTTTCAGAGCAACTTTTGCAGTTTTGCATCCAGAATAGCTTCAAGGCTGCTACCCAAGATGATCAAGCCTTATAGGAGACGCCAGTCAGGACTTGACCATAATCCTAAATTTTCTTTGGCTCTTCATAAGATTACCAGCATGCTCAATCAACAGGAAATAGCCTAGAAAACTATGTCCACATTTCCCCCCAAAAAAAGTGGATTATCAATTTTTGTCTTTGTTTAGTATGTTGGTTACAAGTTGTTATATATAATAGTCATGAAAAAAGTTAAACAAAGGAAATTAGATTCAGGGTTTTTAAAAGAAAAAAGGAGAGAATATAAAAATAATAAGATAAAAGGGTAGATTATTGAATCTACTTTTAAAAAGCAACTACTAGTTTTAAATGTTTTACATTGGATTGGACTTTTGTATATTATATACAAATTTTTATATTGATACAAATTTTCTATATTGATAACAAATTTGAGATTAATTTTGTTAAAACATACTGTATATACATTTCTAATCTTTTTTTTTAAAGGTATTGTACCTTTACAGCTCATTTAACAATATAAGGCAAATTTCTAGTCCTTGAAAATTATTATTACTGTTTAGGATAATAAGGAAATATAGGCTAGTAGTTAATCACCTAGTATAATCAAACTCGTAGTCACATTAGGAATGCTTTCAAGGTCAAACAAAGATATATTTTAGATAGACAGGTCATCTTCAAATACTTCAGAGAACTAAAGAGTATGGCATTTAAGATGTTTTAATAATGTAGGTTCTTCTTTTTATGAGAATGAGATATGTCTACTGCTGGCAGCATCAGTCTACTTCAGAGAAGATAATGGGCACCAAAGAAACTCCACAAGGAGTTGACTTCCTTAGTGGCAAAATAAGCACTGGGCAAGTAACGTCCCTGCCTTGACTATTGCTAGTATGCTGTCCTAATTGGGCAAGCAGGACACAACAGAAAGTAACTGCCAAACACTGTCAAGACAAGGAGGGACAGCCCTTCAGATTATCCTGCTTCACAGAAAAGTCTGTCAAATATGCTAGGCATGTAGGCCAAAGATGGATGCCCAACATAGCAGAGTTGGATGACTGTCTAAGTAGACAGCTGTTCTATCATTACTCACATTTTTTTAAGTCACCTGCTTGCATTCCTGTTTACTCAGTTAATATTATTTTCTTCTTGGGTCTCTGAGGGAGTTTAAGACTAGATGATTATAGTTTTCCTTGTTTATCTGACACAGAAATCAAATTATGTTAGAAAGTAAATTAGGTGCAGGACTTTGGACTCACCAAGATAGGATAGATATGGAATATTTTCTCTGAATTTGTCAAATACAAATGGGCTATACATTGCTGTTGTATTTATTGCATGTATATATTGTACATAGTTATTATACTTATTGTATATAATTTTTCTTGTATTAGTTATAGCCTTCTTTTTTGTTTAAGACAAAAAGGGGAAATATAGTGGCATTTCATTTGTATTTTAATAAATAAAGCTTGCCTGAGGATCAGAAAAATAAAACAGTCACACTGATCAGCCTTAAAATCAGGCAGCACTGATCCCAGTAGCTACACTAGTTTGCCAGAGAAACCAGAAGGTATTGGTACATGCCCTTAATCCCAGAACTAGAGAGGATTATAAAATGGGAGGAGACAGTTCTCAGGCTCAATCTTATTCTGAGGTCTCCTGGAGGCAGGATCACCATTTTCAGACTGAGGTTGATATAAGATCCAGTGACTGGCTGCTTTGCTTTTAAGTTCTTCAGGTTGAACCCCAGTATCTGTCTCTGAGTTTTTATTAATCATGCATCAAAGGCCACTCAACAAGGGGGAAATCATTCCTGGAACTGGAAACCTAAATATTTACCCAGGCCTAGTGAAGTCATGGATCTTGACAGAAAACCTATAACTACCAGGCTACTAAACCAGTATAATCACTTACTACATTCTAAATATTTGCCCTTATACCCACAGACGAGTGCACTCCTCTCCCCTTATCAAGGAAATTTCTCTTTTTAGCAGATAGAGATCATTACAGAAAACTACAGCCATTTAAAATTCAGAGAACAAGAGACTTCCAGGTGTTCATTTCAGCAGATACATCTACAGCATAGTTCCCGACCCACGTTTCCTGTGAGATTGTGGGTCCTGGAAATGTCAGAGAAGCTGTACACACATTTAGTCACAGCTTAGTCGTGTTTAGTGTTGTTTAGCATGGCTGCCTAAACAAGATTTTAACAATGATAATGCCAACGGTCATGCTGACATGGAAGGGGGAAAGTTCATGGAGCTTCAGCCCTGTGGAGGGGGGCAGGGCATAAGTAACTAGGGAATGTGGAGAGAGGGAGAATTGATCTTCCCCAGGGAAGATGCACCAAACAGTTACCCAGTTCCAAGGGGTCATCTCTGAGATCATATAGATATAGATAACATTGTAAACATCGTATTAATTATGTAGGTTGTATACAGGTATATGAGTGTGTGTACAAATATGCATGCACACATATGTAAAATAACAATTAAAGAAAAATAGGCCATTAATCTAAAAGAGAGGAGAGGGGTTCAGAGACGAAAAGAAAGTGGGAAATACGTAGGTATGCTGTAATCTCTAAAAACAAAAGTAATTTAAAACAAAACTAACGCTCTTGAAACTGATATAGGAGCAGTTTTAACCTAAGTTTATATAGCAAGCAAAAAGTATTCGACCCCAAAGGTTAAAATACCCAAGTTTTCCTACATATCATAGTATTTAAAATAGGAATTTGATGGAGGAAGGTCATTGGTTGATTAAATAAAGAAGCTGCTTGACCTGATAGGTTAGAACGTAGGTGGGAGGAGCAGAATGCTGGGCGGAAGAGGAAGTGAGCTCAGAGACTCGACAGCTCTCCTCTCAGGGGCAGACACCTCAGAGAGACACGAGATGCTCCACTCTTGTGGGCAGAGGCGAGAGCTCTGCTCTCTGAGGCACACGCGATGAAGCTGCGACCCAGGATGGACGTAGGCTAGAATCTTCCAGGTAAGCGCACCTTGGGGTGCGACACACATGATTGGAAATGGGTTAGTCCAGGTGCGAGAGTTAGCCGAGAAAAGGGCTAGAGCTAAAGAGCCAAGCAGTGTTTAAATGAATACAGTGTCCGTGTAATTATTTCGGGTAAAGCTAGCCGGAGGCGGCCAGGGTGCTGGGGACGCAGCCCCGCCCGCCACTCATATTACTACAGGAATTATTTTATTATAGCTAACAATCTGATGTCATCGAAATGTGCTTTGTTCCTTTGAAATTTTCAGTAAAGTTAATACAAAAAGCATATAGAGTGTGACGAGATGGCTCAGGGGTAAAGGCACATACAGCAAAGACTAACAACCTGAGTTCATTTCTCAGGTCCACACGATGAATATAGAGAAACATCCCCGACAAGCTCTCCTCTGAGCATACACTTGTCGTGGTACATGCATACCCCCACATACAAACAAATGGGTTTTTTTTTTGACATTATGTCATCAAAAGTAAATGAACACATTTCCCACCTACCAATATTGTATTAATGTCCTGTATGCCCAAACTTCAAGAGATTTGGAGCTGGGCTGCAGCTCAGTGGTAGAGTGATTAGTATATCCTGCCTTAACATACCAGAACTACAAAGAAAAACAGAGCCAGACACTTATTCTGCCAGTGTTCTGGGAAACTGGGGTCCAAAAGGGGTCAGCAGACCTCCCCTCAAGAGAATCTGTTCAGCCTGCTACTCATGAATTCTGATTAACTCTGGCAATCCACACATCCTGGCTTTGGGCAGCATGAGTCCAACATTTGCTCCATCTAGTGCACTTTCCCTAGCCAGTCAGCATCTATTCTTAGGGACCCTTAGCATGTGGGCTTAAAACTTAAACCTGATGACTCACCTTTGCTTGCTGACATGCTCAGTACTTCATCTTCCAATATGGTCACAATCACAGGTATCTGAGGCAGAACTTCAACATAGCTTACTGGGGAAGGTGATTTGTCCCATAACACTGTCTAAAAACTTCATGCAACATATACTATAGAAAAAATAAATAGGTAGATGATGAATGGATGGATAGATAGACAGATGATAGATAGATGATATATATATATATATATGTAGACAGAAGATAGACAGATGATAGATATAGATAGATGAGCTATATATGTAGACAGATGATAGATAGATAGATAGATAGATAGATAGATAGATAGATAGAT
>NC_022015.1:46994250-47010304 GCF_000317375.1 Microtus ochrogaster | reverse complement strand
GATAGATAGATAGATAGATAGATAGATAGATAGATAGATGATAGATGATATAGATAGATAGATGTAGACAGATGATAGATAGATAGATAGATAGATAGATAGATAGATAGATAGATAGATAGATAGATAGATAGATGCTAGAGCCAAACAAAAAAAAGTCAAGAATCCAAGAAACCTGGGACCTCATAAGAAAATAAGGTGCAGTGTCTCAGTATGACAGTAGCATCAACTAAAGAGCAAGCATCCCATTTCTCTTCCTTTGAGAAGAGGAAAGAAGGGACACCAGAACGCTTGATGGTTTTGAGCCAGTAGGGAGGAAGTCTACTGAGGGATACAAAAGATACCCAAGAGGGGAATGTAGGATATTCTCACATGTATGCAAGTTTTTAAAAATAACAACCCAATCTCCTGTATCACAAGGAAGTAAGAATATCAGAAAATAAATGTCACTCCCAAATGGGAGATGATCATTTAAAATAGAGTATTTGGGAAGGCCTTGGAGGAAGGGAAAGGTGGGGGGAAATGATGCAATTATATTATAACCTTTAAAAAGGAAGAAATTTAAAAAGATAATTGCCACTCATATTAAAAAAGGAAAACCTTGAAAATTTATAGCTAAATTTTATTACATTGAAAAAAAAACTTGGCTTGGTACAAAACATTTACAAGATCCTATAATAATGAAACTACTGAATGTTAGTTTAATCAAGAAACTCTCTGAGGGACAAAGAATGGAAAGGAAATGACATTTAAGAGGGTAAAAAATTTCAACTATTGTAAATGGAAATGAATAAATAATGTTGCGATGATAACAAATCAAGAAACACCATTTTGGCATAACCTTAAGTGCACAGATCAATATAAAAGATAGCTACAATAGTTAAAGCCTTTGCCCCTCGGGGTACAGCTGGGGTGGCAGGTACACAGTAGACTTAGTTGGTTTTTCCGAATCTTTATTTTTTAAAAAAGTATTTTGACTTTTAAATGTTTTTAAAGTTTTCGGTCAAACTTTCCGGTGATCCTTCAGAGAGCTGGTTCTTCTCCACGGAGCCCCCAATCCTCTTTACTACAGCTTTCCACATTTCACAGTTGTTAGGTTCTGTCAAACTTCCCTATATACATGGCACCTACCCACGGCCATGCCTGACTCCAGTTGGTACCAAGAACAGTCCAGCCAGAAGGGATGTGAATAAACACCTTCCCCCAGAGAAGCAGTGATTATTCTAGACCTCACTATAGACCCTCCCCAAGTCTTGATCTACAGCAGTTGATTGCCGCCAACCCATTTCCAGCCTCCTCCTTCCTCCTGCATCCCATCTGGGCATCAGTCTAATGGATTCTTTTCTGCAGAGGTTCCTGACTCCACTCCCCACTGCCGTGTCTTGCTATGATTATAGCTACTTTCTGATTACCAAACTTCATAGTTACAATTAACTCCTCTGAGTTTTAAGGTGGACTGATTTTCTGTAGTAAGAAGGCTGCTTGTTTGCTTCCCAGCTGCTCCGCAGCTCAGACCCGAAATAATTACACAGAAACTATACTATTTAAATCACTGTTTGGCCCATTAGCTCTTGTTTCTTATTGGCTAACTCTTACATCTTAATTTAATCCATCTCCATTAATCTGTGCATCACCATGAAGTCACAGCCTACCAGCAAAGTTTCAGCACTTCTGTCTCTGACAGCGGTTCCATGGCTTCTCTCCAACTACGCCCTTCTTTCTCCCAGCATTCAGTTTAGTTTTCCCTGCCTAGCTCTGTTCCACCCTATCAGGCCAAGACAGTTTCTTTATTAACCAATGGTATTCAGGGCATACAAAGGGGAATCGCACATCAAACTTCCAACAGTTTCCTTCTACTCCTCCACCAACCAGTCACTCACAGGTTCACTCTCTCACACTTCCAGCAGAAACTGAGATCCTGCTGTTCTACTGAGGTTAGAACACCAACTCTACACTCATGTTCCCAGCATCAAAGTTCACAGACTCCTTCAATTGAGTCTCTTAAATATCCATTCGAAGGCTTAGTGTTGTGGTCCACACCTGTAATCCCAGCACTTGGGAGGCAGAGGCAGAGGATCTCCATGAGTCCAAAGCCAGCGTAGGCATCAGAGCAATACTTAAAAAAAAAAAAAAATAACAGAGAAGCGGTTTCTTGCAGTTGAAGCTAATTACCAGAGAGACCCGCAGCTGGACAATGTGAACAGAGTGAGAGACTTTGGAGCACTGAGTCCTAAATGGGATGCCTTTATCAAACCCCTACCCTCAGGGCTCAGAGTTATGTGGAAGGGGAAAAGAAAGATTGCTCTTGGAGGTGGTAGTGAGTGGTTCCAAGGAGGCAGTGCCTCCAGACACAGCAGGACGGATGTACCTATAAACTCACAGAGGCTCTGACAGCACATTCATCACCGGCACAAGTTCAAAATAGTCCCAGCACTGATGAGTGGAGGGGGGGGCACGATGTCCCACCCCTAACCAAGAAGCTATGTACAATTGATAACTTCTGGGAAAGGGACTATCAGGTTTTTTTTTTTTTTAAAGATGTGCCACTGGGTATACCAACGTCACTAGGGCAGGCCTCGTGCCCCACATATAGTTTGTCAACACAGAATGGACTCCCGTGTGGACATTTTTCATCTTATTTTCTTTATCCTCTTTCTTTTTTCTCCTTTTTTTTTTTGCTTTATCTGTTTTTATTTTTATTTTTGGTTGTTTTTTCAGAGAGAGAACACATGAAGTTGAGTTGGTAGGGAGGTGGGGAGGATCTGGGAAGGGTCTGGGGAGGGGAAAGATATGACAAAATGCATGAAAAACAATTAATTATTTAATCTATTAAGACCAGAGCTGACTGTCCACTCTCTTCCCGGGACTTTGCCTGTTAATAGCATCAGAAAAAGAGCTGGAATTTTTCTATCTAAATACTGTGCTTACCTCCATAGGCCTAGTACGGAGTTAAATATTTAGACCATTTCAGTAAGTTTTCGTTACTAAACAATAACTACTTTGGTTCTTTTCTGGTTAACATCTTTTGTGCCCTCATCTGCTGGTACCTTCACCTCCATCTCCTCTAGCCCAGGACATTATTTTTAGCTTTCCAGTTACACAAAAGCTGTGTGTGTGTGTGTGTGTGTGTGTGTGTGTGTGTGTGTGTGTGTGTGTGCAATTTTGCATTATCCACCCTGACTGGGTGATGTCTGGGGTTTCTTAATCATTTTTTGCTTCTCAGAGCCTGGTTCAAACACAAACTGTGGTAGATCATCTTGGATACTCTCCTGTTGATGTATTACAGGGTTCTAGTCCACAATGGTGGAGTAAAGGAACAGCTGAGAGCTCACATCTTGATCCACAACCATTAGCAGGAGGGAAAGGGGAAAAGGGGAAGGGGGAGGGAGAAAACTTGCCCTAGGAATTACAGGAGTCTTTTGAAATCTTAAAGTCTTCCCCCAAGTGTCACACTTCCTCCAGCAAGGTCACACCTCCTTCTCAAAGAGTTCCACCAACGGGGGAATTCAAGTACATGAGCCTATGGAGGTCCGTTCTCATTCGAAGCACCACATAGACGTTCACCAAATGCTTATTGAAAATGTAACTCTGAGAGGATAAACAATCCATTTCTGAAAATCTCAATAGAGCCTTGGATGCATTTTTCCACCCATTAAATATTAATATGAAAGGCAGCGAATGCTTCCCGTAGAACTGTCATCTGTTCTTTCGGAAGCTCTGTCTCATTCCAGCGTAAAGGAACAAGATTGCTTCGTACAAGTTTGCATGCCCGTCAAGGTCAAAATGTCCAAGCAGTGCAGTTTATCAAGGTCGTTGTGAGAGAAGCCAGCTTTAATCGGCACTGTACCTTAGGATTGTAAGTTGCCGAGACTTCCTTACAAGGGAGGCCTCCCCAGGTAATTTTCCTTTAAAATGGTACCTCAGGTCCTCCTCCATCATCATCAGAATGCCCTGTAACTGTTTCTGCTCTTTGATCTTCTCTAAGGTGCTAAACTACAGCCTACAGCCAGGGACCCTCACCTGAGCCTAGGCAGCCTGTCTATATAAAGTATTATGGGACACACAAGAACTTACCTCAGCAGTGGACATGGTCTCTTTGGGTCGGGAATAAACAGGTAGGTACACTTGCACAAAACTTTGAGCTATAGCCTTAAGATTTGCAAATCTTATTGTATATAAATTGAGCTTTAGTAAAATTCCCTTTAAACGGCACTGGGGTGTAGCTGAATACTTGAGAGGATGTTTAACACATGTGAGGTTCTGGGTTCAATTCCCAACACCACAAAAATATAAAAATTAAGGCTGGTGAGAGGACCCATTGACAAACCAAGGCTGAAGACCA
Source organism: Microtus ochrogaster (assembly GCF_000317375.1). NCBI lineage: Eukaryota > Metazoa > Chordata > Mammalia > Rodentia > Cricetidae > Microtus > Microtus ochrogaster. The sequence goes on along the minus strand of NC_022015.1, from coordinate 47,005,962 downwards.
GGGCTTGATTCCAGGGAGATACACACACACCAAATGTAATAATAATTTTTAAGCATAAAAATTAAAGAGTTGTACAAATAAAATGTGTGGCTGAAAGGCCCACAAAACAGTACAGGCTATTGCTATTGCTCTTGGTTTCTCTCAGAGCTTCATGATGAGACCCTGTTAGTAAAACACCATACTCTTTGGTGATATGGAGATAGAGAAATCTAGTTGGAACAGGGCTGGAAGCTTCTTCCTCACAAACTTGCAATCTTCAGTGCCAAAAAGGTACTAAGTGTGCTGCTGGGGAAGGAAAACCATCAACAGCCTCACCCTGCAAGTTATAGCAATGACCTGCCAGGCAAGATGAGCCTCTCAGTGCAAAAATTTCATGATTGTTATGGGCAAAACCAATCAATTTCTAATTAGATTTGAAGCCTGCTCTATAGGAGAGACTTATGCCTGGTACTGGGAACCTGGTCCAGGCCCTGTTCAGAGGTTGTTGCTATTGTTTTGCTAATGGTCATATTGCCACAGTGCCTGCTACATTAGTTATGTATCTATTCATAGATTAAAGTGGTGGCCAGTCATCACCAGTGAAGCTTCTGACCCCCCTGGTGGTGGTTAATGTGGAAAGCCGTAACTTACCAAAGTGTTGCGAATAAGTGATAGTGGAATGCACCGCCCTCAAGGAGACATCTGTACTGCCCTCTCCAAGGTTCAGGGAGCATGGCAGAAGAGGGAACAGAAAGGATGCAAGAGCCAGAAGGTGGAGAAATACAAAGCAAAAGCATGTCTTCTGCACGGGATCTGGGCACTTTGCTCATTAACTCACTACACCTGTGGTCCTATACAAGCCCTGCCCCTGATTGGCCCCTTGGACCTTTCGTCAGGTATGGCTTGAGGAGCAGACCAGCACCACCAGAACAACTGAGGAGAAGCCCCCACTGTTGTACTCAGACTCCACCACGTCTTGGAGCTGAGGCCACCCTTTCCACTGTGTTCCCTACCTGTTACTGTTCATGACCAGGACAGGAGGCAGGCCATTCCTGGGAGAGACAGCACGCCTCTGATGTGCTCTGAGTGTGGATCCTAGTGTAGCCTCTGCAATGCCTTCTCAGTACCACAGCTGTCTGTCACTGCAATCTGACATTCCCTAACTGACCCCACCCATCCCGAGTTTCCTCCCAGTATTTCCTGAGTATATATATAATGCCACGCTTACACTTGCTTCTCAGGAGCTCCAAATGAACACATCCACTCATGAAAAGAAGAGATCAAGTTAACAAGCCATACAGCAGGAAAAAAGATCACCCACCTATTAAGAACTATTTAATTGCTACCAAGAACACATAATTGCTCCCTACGTATAAGCTACACATCTGGCTGCTCTCTTAAACTGATATTCACTGTGATGTCCAAGGGATTGAGCTCTCTTTGGAGCAATGGACTGGCTTTCCAGTTATTGAGAACAGGCCTCTCACCAAAATTAACACAAATCTCAAGGCAAATGAATTAATGGTCACAGTCATTGTCTGCTTTAAAGGGTACACTAATAAGATTGTTGAGGGAAGAAATCAGGTCACAAAGAACAGGAGGTTGAACCTGAGGGACTGGCTGTGCCCGGCTAGCTCTGGAAGCCTCTTACCTGATTTCATTACTTAAAGCAACTGAGCCTATCACACTCCTCTGAGAGGGAACACAGTGTCTGACCATGGCTTAATATCATCACGCCTTGCCAATAAATCCTGCAGCTCGAGTCTGAAGAACAAGCACTGTTACGGTCTGGGTGAGGCTTGTTTCTTAGGGATCCATCCCTGTCCTGGGAGACAGTGAGCGAGTCTTTAAGTGGTAGCTGGTCCGAGGTTTTACATCACTGCAGGCATGCTCCTGAGAGAAATTAGAACAAAGGTCCTGGGACCCCAGGGTCTCTCTGGTTTCTTTTCTCATTGCATCTAACACAAACCCCTACCACTGTGAAGCCATCCTCCCTGAGTTCCTCACCAGAGCCAATGTCAGCGTCAGCATCATTTTCCTGAACGTAATCCTATTTTCTTTATAATACAGGTATTCATCATGCTAATGGCAGACAAACTAATTATCCATATGAGAATTGACTTTGTTATCACAGGAATGTGGCTTAAGATTGGCTCAACATATTATAAACTCTCTGTCTCTCTGTCTCTGTCTCTCTCATTTTCAGACAGAGTCTGTGTATGTAGCTCAGGGTGACCTGGGACTCACTAGACCTGTCATGCCTGGAGCTCACAAGTCTCGAGTCTCAGCCTCCCAACCAATGGGATCACCGGCTCTCCCCCGGAACACACAGCTTTACTCTGAGTGTTTCTGAAAAGCCGTGTTGTTTATGCTAATTCTTAGGCGTGGCTTTCACTGATGGTATATAATTTCTGCTTTACTCAGTTTTTATAATTACTGAAACACTTGCTGGACTCCTGGCTCCCCTCGGCACTTTAATTATGCATCTGTGTATGGTTTTTCTTCTGGCACAAACTCCTTTCGCTGTGCAACCACAGCCTTTTTATGACATTCTGCCTTTCCAAACAGTTAATGATCCTAGTCAGGGCTGTGGATGTGAAATTCCTTTCAAGTGCACATGTTTTCTGTTTCCCCAAGTCTGCTTTAGGCCACCAGGGGAGAGAAGCAATGCACACCACACATTAGGTCCAAAGAAGAGTTTGCTGTCTGAAATCAGGGTAAACAATTCTGCCAGGTGCTCCCAACCGTCCAAAGACAGCCCATTTCTTCTCTGCAAACTCCAGTTCCAGGTACATCTGTGAAGACATCCCTCTGTTGTTGTCTGGGTTTCTTTCCTGCCTGGTCTCTGTCCTCCCACCAGGTCCCACAGCCATTTAGCCCCAAAGAAATCACACAGAGGTCTATATTAATGATAAACTGATTGGTCCATTAGCTCAGGCTGCTTATTAACTTTTATAACTTACATTAACCCATTATTCTTATCTTTGCTAGCCACATGGCTTGGTACCTTTTTCAGCAGGGTAATCACATCTTCCTTCTTCTGTGTTTGGGACAGGACTGGGGAGGAATGGGCTTTCTCATTCCCAGAATTCTCCTGTTCTCGTTGACCCACCTCTACTTCCTGTCTGGTTGTCCCGCCTATACTTCCTGCCTGGCTACTGGCCAATCAGCGTTTATTTAAAATATAATTGACAGAATACAGACAATTGTCCCACACCACTCTGTTGCTAAGCACCTGCACAGGTGTGCCAGGAGATGCTAACCCACTTTCACCAGACCATAGTTCTCCAGCCTGTCACCATGGTTACACCAGGGATGTTTTCTCTTCTGCCTTCAAGACCCCAGCATCCCCCATGCTGCTGTCACCTTTTGTGGTGTCTCCTGGCACAGCTCCAATATACCTCACCTCTGTCTGCTAGTGTGGGTGCTAGAAACCTGTTCCTTAAATCCTATCCAAGTCTATGCATGTGCCCTCACACAGACCATCACAACTGTAGTAGCATAAATAATAATGTGTACTAGATTGGTAATTCTCAGCCAGGTGTGAATTTTACCACAACTGGGAAACAAACATCTAGTGACAGAGGCCAGGGATGTCCCAACACTCCGTGGTGCCCAGAGCATCCTCTGCACAGAGATTATCTGACCCAACTTTTTAATAATGCCAGTGAGTTGTTGATTTTATAAACTGTGAAAACAAGAGTGTAGTCAAGTATTTCAAAGCTTTAATTGGTTACAGCTGCATATTTAAGGGTTTAAAAATAAACTTGCTGTGTGAGATAGGGCCTGAGATTTCCGAAAATAACTGGGAAAGGTAAATTCAATTACATCTGGAAAACGTTAACGTTTCTCAAGCTGAGAGATAGGTACACAGATGTTCATTATATCAGTTTTTAGTTCTCTCTATTTTTTCATTTCATTTTTGTCTTTAAAGGTAGCATTCTGTTATGTAGCCCAGGCTGGCCTGACAATCTTGATCCTCCTACTTCAGCATCCCAAGTGCTAGGATGATAAGCATGTTCCATCACACCCAGGCTTTTTGTTTTACTTTTTTATTTGAAATATTAATGTATTAATATAGAGTTTAAATAGCATAATTAATTCTTTAAAATTAGACATTGTATGATATTTTCAGTCTATCTCTTAATGCGGTGGTTTGAAAGAAATAGTCCTCAAAGGTAGTGGCACTATTAGGAAGTGTGGCCTTGCTGAAGTAGGTGTGGCCTTGTTGGAGGAAGTGTGTCACTGTGGAGGTGGGCTTTGAGGTCTCTCATATATGCTCAGACCATACCCAGTGAGACAGACCACTTTCTGTTACCTGCAAGTCAAGATGTAGGACTCTCAGCTGCTTCTCCAGCATCATGTCTACCTGCGTGCCACCATGGAACACCATGATGATAACAGATTAAAACTCTGAACTGTAAGCCAGCCCAATTATATGTTTTTCCTTTGTAAGAAAAGTTGCCAAGGTCATGGTATCTCTTCACAGCAATAGACACCCAAAGTAAGACACTAATATAAATAAAGTAAATATTATAGAATTTCAGTAATTTTATTAAATGGTCAGGCTTGGGGTATGGCATCAGATACATTCCACAGCATTTTTTTTTTTTGCCATTAGCTGGATAAGCAGGAGAAAGAGAATATTGGGGTAAAGGGAAGACCTCCCATAATGGACATAATGAGACTGCTGTGGGAAAATTCTATACTCTCTCAATTATATTTTAAATAAACGCTGATTGGCTGGTAGCCAAGCAGTAAGTATAGGTGGGAAAACCAGACAGGAAGTAGAAGTGGGGCAATGCGAACAGGAGTATTCTGGGAAGAAGGAAGCTCCTCCAGCAGTCCTTCCCAGACCACCAAAGAAGCAGGATGTGACCTGCCCTGCTAAAAAAGGACTGAGCCATGTGACTAACATAGATAAGAATAATGCGTTAATATAAGTTATAAGAGCTAATACAGGGGCTGGAGAGATGGCTCAGTGGTTAAGAGCATTGCCTGCTCTTCCAAAGGTCCTGAGTTCAATTCCCAGAAACTACATGGTGGCTTACAACCATCTGTAATGAGGTCTGGTGCTCTCTTTTGGCCTGCAGGCATACAGGCAGACAGAATATTGTATACATAATAAATAAATAAATAAATATTTTTTTAAAAGAGCTAATACAAAGCCAGAGCTAATGGGCCAATCAGTTGATAACTTATGGAGACCTCTGTGTGATTTTCTTTGGCACTTCACAGTTGTGGGAAATGGGCAGGACAGAAACCCCAACAAGCAGGCTCTTATGTTACATGAGACACGGACAAGATCACCTCACCAGAGCAGCCAGGGCATGACATGGGTAGACATGGATTAGAGTATGAAAACTTTAGTCAGCAAACAGATTTTCCATAAAACATCATGGACATTACAGCTTAAAGAGAGATTGAGTTTGAGGAAGTTGTCTGTATGAGTTTTCTAGAGAAAAAACTGTCATCCAAAAATAACCTGATGAGAGCTAAATTTACTGCTGTAATTATGTGAAGAGGGATTGCTTATGTTTTTTCATGTAACTAATTCTTCCTGAGATTCTGAAAGCAATGGGAGAAGCTGAAAGAAATGGACATTAGATCCAGATGGAGGGGAAGCCTCGGCCTTGGCCACAGGGTGGGAAGGGAAGGCAAATGCGTGTGTGGCTTGGTCTGCAGGTTTTGAGTGGCAGGAAGGTAAGCCAACGACGTCTGAGGGTGATGGTACAGTTAAGAGGGTAGAGGAAGTCCTAGGAAGAGAAAGGAGATGGTACCAGAAATCCACAGCTAAGTGGGATTGCGGCCAGTTTGAGGCTTTATCTCATGAATGCTTAGTGATCTCTACCCATTCGCTAGCATGAGCCCATAGGGCCATGAGAGTGCTCCAAAGGAGGCAAGAAGAAGAGAGAGTGTCCTAAGCCTTCTGAGCTTGATGGAGGAAGAAGGGAGGTGACTGTGTTTGCTAAGAGCAGGCTGTATTGAACAAAGGACTCTCCCTAGAAAAGAAGAAAATAAATGAGAAGAACCAATCAGGAATCAATGAATCAACGTCTAAATCTAGACAACTGTCCTTGTGAATTACTCGAATAGTTCAAAAAGGAGGGCAGAGGTCATGGGCAATAATAGGCTCTCTGAAATTGAGACTTGAGATGGAGTACTTTCTGGAGAGCACAGGACTAAGCTGCTGACTTACAGCAAAGTTTCTATCATGAAGGCGGGTTGACTGAGGAGACCCTGGGCTGTCCTGGTGGGCTGACCCTCCGTCTTCTGCTTAACAGCGAATGAGTGCTTCGTGGGAACAAGCATGATGCCACTCATGTGTCAAATCTTGTTTCTTGTAGGATGCTCAGGTTAGGTGGACTATGGGGGGGGGGTCCTAAAGAACAAGCATATGGCAGGAGTCCCCCTGTAGCTTGAGAGAGCAGGAAGGAGAAACTAGGGGAGCTGCCATTACCCTGTGTTGGTGCCTTAAGAACAACTCTGGAAAATTTTCACACATTGCACTCCTCACACACTGGAGAGACGTTCATAATCCAGAGCCAGTCAGGCACATTAGAATTTGCCATAATCAGTTCTATTAATACCATGAAGAAACCCGTGCAGTTCAGAAAGGATTACCCAACAGTAGCTGAAAGCCAGAGCTAACCTCCAGCTGGATGAGAAGAGGTTCCTTTTGTCACTGAGTGCCTGTCCAATAGGAGAAAGGTCAGTCTGCCCCTGCTAAATTATGGACAACATAAATAGCCTTTTGCCTTCCTGTGGCTGCTCAGGACAGATGCAGCCATATCTGAGTCAGAAGTGCCCACTTAGGCATGGGGATGTAGACATCAAAACGTCAATAATTACTGATCGCTTCCATACTTGTTTACTACTAGGTTCCAAGTTCACCTCTAGAGATGATCAAAGGGAAAATGTGATGAACGTGAAGTTCACTGCACTTTGGGGATGCCTCTGTGTTTCGTCCGTTTGTCAAACGGGGGTTTATGAGCATGCCCTGTGCTCCAAACATGCTGTGATCGAGACTGCAGATTGTGCTCCACCTTGGGATATTATTGCAGGTTAGTGAAGATGGACAGAGACCTGGTCAATACTGAGATTTAATTACTTACTTAGTATCATTTGTTTGTAAATGACGTACTACGTATGTTGCTAGAGATGAACACACATCTACAGACATACCTTCTGCCTTGATTGGGTGATGTTCAGAATGCTCACTGCATAATTAAGAGCTCCTTGTGCAGAGCAGAAGTCTCAAGGGGAGATCTGGAAATACATTACAAACAGAGCATCAGAATCATGAACGCCCACTTGTCTGAGAAACCACAAGAAGTTTAGGACAACTGAAGCCAGTGTCTAGCGTGGGATGCAGTTAACAGGTAAAGGAGGATAAGTCAGGATGAGTGTTCATTGGGTTTTGGAATTTAACCCTCACTTTGGAGAGAACAGCAAGTGACTTAAGCATCTTTTTTAGCAGGGGGATAAAACAGCTGTGCTGCTCCCAAATGGACCATTCTCTAGCAATATGGAAACTGGCTTTGTATCAGGCAAGCCCGGATGCCAGGAGTGCAATTAGCTCCATGCAATGATCCAGACAATGAGGATAAAACAACAAAAGCAGTGGCTATGACAAACCACTGAAAACCAACGGGATTTCAGTAGGTGCACAGTGGAAGACGCTGGTGAGAGTGGAAGCATCCAGGGTGGCTTCCATCTGTGTTCTGTGCACCAGGCAAGCGAGCCTGGCATCAGTTGCCTTCACGGTAGAACAGGAAGGGCTTTGCGGCAGGGGCATGGTGTGGTTTTGCACTCCCCAATTGTAATAAGGTTTAACTAAAACTGAAAATATGAGTGAGACTATGAAAATTAAAAACTTTTGCTTTCTCAACAATTCTGTGAAGAAGATGAAAAGATAGGCTACATTCAGAGAAAAAACAATCTCCAAGCCCATATCCAATAAATATTCTGTATATAAGATATATCGAGAGCTGTCAAAAATTAGCAAGCAAACAATCTAATTAGCAATTGGGCAAATTTTTCATCAAAAAACACATGCTGACATGTCACCAAGGAGGAGGCACGGCAAGCAGGCATGTGGATATTTGTTCAATATCGTGGACCGTAGAAAAATCAAAGTTGGGTGCAGCATCACCAGACATCCATCACGCTAAGAAAAAACAAGGAAAACAGCAAGAGCTGGCAAGGATGTAGAGAAAGAAGTGCAGGTGCCGGACACAGTGTGGATGCGGCTCTAAAAGATGGGAAGACAGGTCCGCATTTAATGCTGCTTCCTTTACAGCACAGAAGTCATGACCCCCATTCAAAGTGATGAAGAAGTGGTAGGATGCAAAACCCGAACCAGCTGAGGTTTGGAGCAACCGCAGCCATCGAGGGAAGCAGGAAAGGGCATTTAGTGGAAATAGCACAATGCCCACACGTCTTACCCCTCTTCACACCATCTACAATGCTGCCCCAGAGGATTCTATACCATGATATAAATGTTCCACCTGTGTGCTGTCCTCTCTCAGAGCTCTCGGTCCCATGTGGCTACAGGTAGTGCAAGTCTGTGAGTGTCACAAAGCAAGTGACTTTATCACATACAATTTTAAGTTAGATAGCCATACATTGTCAGCAGACTGTCTATCAGTAAGTGAAGATAACAGGTGTATATAGTAGGCTATCAATTTTCTTTTTTATTAATTTTAATAAAAAAGTTTTATTGTTGTTGGTATGTAAAATAAAGGAAAATGTTAATAAAAAGGAGAGAAAAAGAAAAAAATGATTTTATGTGTATGAGTATTTTCCCTGCAGTTACAGATAGTTGTGAACCATGTGGGTGCCGGGAACCAGACCCAGGTCTTCTGCAAGAGCCGCAAGAACTCTTAACAACTGAGCAATTGCTCCAGCACCTATTGGTTTATTGTTTAATTAGTGTGCAAAGTATTAGATTTCAGCTGTGTTGTGGTGGTACACGCCTTTAATTCCAGCACTCAGGAGGCAGAGGCAGGTGGATCTCTGTGAGTTTGAAGCCAGCCTGGTCTATAGAGCAAGTGTCAGGACAGCCAGGGCTACACGTACCCTACAGACAGGGTACAAGCCTGTCTCAAAACAAACCAAACGTAAAGTATTGGATTTCATCATGACATTTCCAAACAATATAATGTCTCCCCACACACCCTTGTACCATTCCTCCAGCCTCCTTTCCCCTTGCAAATCACGTGTGTCCTTGGCCTCTGCCACTCAGCACCTCCCCACTTTCGTGTCCTTTCTGTTTCTCAGCCTTTCCTACACTCTCCCTCATTTACATACATAGATGTCTTTTTTTTAATTAAAATATGATTTATTATGCTCTGTAAAAGCATGTAAATGTAAGAAAGCGTAGAAAATAAAGAACTCTCTGCTGGTAGATTTCTCAGGATTGCTGAAGTTTATATGGGGAACAAAGGGTTAAGAAGGATTTTTCCTGGCCAACAGAATTTGAAGTCATAAGCATGTTTGAGTGAATGTGCCATGTTACAGGATGACTAAGGTCGTTTCACAATAACAAGAATTTTGTGTGCTAAGAGCATCATATTTGACAGAGATAGGAAGTGAGGAGTTCAAATATACATCTATGCCAAACAAAGACAGTTCAATTTTCTTTCGTACATAATGACGAATTTCAGACGTTCTGATGAAAAAGATGTGTTTTATATGAGATTTCTGAAGAATAAACTGTGGTCTGTCTGAGGGGTGTTAGTCATCAGACGCTTCTAAGCCAGAGGCCAGAGGTTTAGATAGTTGTTGTTCAAGCAAAGTCTGTGAAAATGAAGCCTGCAGAATTGGTTGTGTATTGCATCAATACTGCTTTAACTGCTATACAAGGTTCAGATTGTCCAACTGAACTTATAGGGAGGGAAATTTTTCTTCTCAGTCAGATTTTTCAGCCCAATCCTAATATAGAGTCTTCAGTGTTACAAAGGCTGGTATATGTCTATCTTTCCTCAATGATAGACACATTTAACGTGTATTAATAGATATGTCTAATACATAGTTTGGTATGAAGATTTTTGTCCTGTTGGGAAGGCTGATTGACAAAGATTCAGCAATCTGAAGCTGTGTCACACAGTCTGAGAAGACTAGTAATGGAGAATTCTGTGAACCAGGACATGACTCCAAAGGCCAGCAGCATTGAGGCCTGGACAGGAAATAAAAGTGTTTCTGAGTCTGTGTCCTTATTGAACATGATACTTTGCAATTCTATCAGTTCTCTTTCAAGTTTCATAATCCCATATTTTCTTTATAGCAATCCGTTGTGTACATACAGTGTTTTCAGTATCTATTCATCTTTGATGGGCATCCAGGCTGCTCCCATTTCCTTACCATTGTGAGCAAGGAAATCATAAATATGGATATGAAAGTGTCTCTGTGGTAGGATATGGAAGTATCATATATTTTCAAACACAGTTTGGTCCTTTTGGGTAGCTAGCAAAGATCTAGGCCCAGAATCCAAGCACATAATTTTTTTCCTATGTATTCATAATTCAATAATTCATTATAAAATCCTTGGCCCCGAAACCTCAAATAGCAAGTGTTCTCATCGTTCTTTTACTCTTGTTTTTGATTTTCAAACCTTTTTTGTCAAGCTTATATTGCAATCAATCTGGCAGGCTGGTAATAGTAAAGACTAGCCTTGGAGACTGAACATTCCAGAAAGCGTGTTTCCCAGAGTTTCCTAAGGTCAGAACGGACTTCAGAAGGTATGTGGGCCTGCCTACTCTGTGGCATGGCTAATGTGCACAGGCTAAAGACAGGGCAGGCTTCAAACACAAGCTCACCCTGTATCTCTCCCCAAAGTTCTCAGATTCAAACACATTAGCATTCAGCATGTCATTTCTGAAGCACAAAGACCTTCCTGACTTTGGGAGCCTTAATAAAGAACTTCAAGGATTGAAGCAAAATGATTAAATGCTGTGGTGGCTAGTTTCAGCTGTCAACTTGATGCCACCTAGAATCACGTGAGAAAAGACAATGGGTCTATGGACTGGCCAGTGGACATGCCCTTGAGGAATTTTCCTTGGATGGGTTCACTGAACTAGGAAGACCCACCCTGAACGCAGATGGTACCATTTCCTGGGCTGGGCTCTGGACTGTATAAGAATAGACAAAACTAGTTGAGTACCCGGCAAGCTAGCAAACAAGTGTTCTCTCTTGACTGATGCTCTAAGTCCCTGCCTCAACTTCCCCACAACTGTGGACTGTAACCTAGATATACAGCCTCTCTGCCCTAAATAGCTCTTTGTCAGCAGATTTTATGGCAGCCACAGAAATGAAACTAGAACCGAAGTAAAGAAGTGGAGCCTAGGATTAGTTCTTGCTGTAATGTGGGTATGTACTAGCTAGCCTCTGAAGGTCACTGTGCTAATGTAAGTGTGTATTAGCTGGCCTCTGAAGGTCACTGTACTAATGTAGGTGTGTATTAGCCAGCCTCTGAAGGTCACTGTGCTAATGTAGGTGTGTATTAGCCAGCCTCTGAAGGTCACTGTGCTAATGGCTCAGATTCTAGCACATCAGCACACTGGAAGGTGCTGGAATCTTAGCAGGGTAAAGCCCAGAGGGAGGAAGGTAAGTCACTGAAGGCAGGCCCCTGAAGGGGATTGTGGGATCCTGGGTTTTGTTCGTTTTGTTTTCTGTTTCCCATTGCTCCCTGGCTCATGTAGTAAGTGGCTGCACCTTCAGAATACATCCTAC
>NC_022015.1:46988493-46993914 GCF_000317375.1 Microtus ochrogaster | reverse complement strand
CCCTCCAAGTATTAAGACAGTCTCTGTGAATTAGCCTAAACTGGCCTGGAAATTAGTATATACCACAGCAGACCTTGAATTCACAGTCTTCCTGCCTCTGTAATCCCGGGATTGCAGACGTGTGCCACCACACACAGCATTAACCTTTTCCTGTCTAAGCTAATTATCAGAGGCATTCCTCTTACAGTGACACAGCACTTAAAACAACATTGCTCTCTGTCATCAGGTGGGACCACCCTACCTGAGACCAACTCAGGATTCATACCTGCCTTTCTGTGAGTCTCTGTCCCAGTCACTTTGGCCCTTGTCAGTCATGTAACCATAAAGAACAGGAAACACCCAGAACAATACATAACCCAAAACCTGCACTTCAAACGGTGCAGTAACTTAGCAAATGATTTGTGTGGTTCTCCGTCTAGCACCGTGATTCTCTGCCTGTGGGTCATCACCTCTTTGGTGGTCGGAATGGCCCTTTCACAGGGGTAAGCTAGGGGAAACACAGATTTCTATATGACTATTCCTAACTGTAGCAAGATTATAGTTATGAAGCAGAAACAAAAACAACTTTATGGTTGTGGGTCACCACAACACGAGGGACTGCATTAAGGGAAGGTTGAGAACCACGGTGGTAGCACATTTTCACCAGAGACCTAAGCCCACCAGTGAAAGCTGCTACACCGGCACTCTAGAAGATTCTCTTCGACTCAGCAATTGTTGACTAAACTGTTGGCTCAAGAAGTTCCTGGGGCTGCAGCTTCCGGACACGTGGCTGGTTAAAGCGGTCTTGGAAATGGAGACTCTGAGGGATGCAAAGCCTGGGTCCACATACTGTCTTCCAGGAGATGCTCCCCGGAGCGCCTGAGATACGTGGCCTCTTCCCTGTAATCGGAGAGCTTGGCCGACGCCCCTCAAGTGTTTTTCTGAAGGGGGAAGAGCATCTTAGTGGAGCCTTTCAAGGATAGCTTGCTCATTAAAAATTGATGTAGCACTTTAAAGTTTAATATTTAAACAAAATGCTTAGTGTTTACTGGTATTGCACATTTTCATAGGTTTAAAAAGTTGGGGGAAACTTTAGGGCTGGGGAAGTACCAAGACCACTTTAATATTTAAGGTATATGTTCCTAAAAAGTCAATTCAGATTCTTTGGCCTTTGTCTATTCTATATAATGGTTTTTTCTCAGCCTGCAGACAATATTTAAGTTGGGAAGGCTGCCTGCACTCCCTTCCGGTAGCCATGGGTATTGGATGAATCCCAGTTCTCTGCTTCTATGCTAGCCGTTCCCAACCTTTATCTCCACAAAACCTTTGGGGGTTGCCATTAACTGTAAATGATAGTAAAAAAAAAAATCCAATTATTTTAAAAATTCATGCACATTAAACAAAGTTGTTTGGGATGGCGGAATAAAATGTACACAGCAAAACAGAACTGACCAAATCATCAAAGTGAGGGCATATAATAGACAAAAGAGAGGAAGGGGGTGGCGGGGGAGAAGGAGGAAAACAACCTGCCGTTAGTTAACTAGCTTGGCTAGAGAGTCAGGGGGCGTTGCAGGAGCAGAACACCATGTGTGAACTAAAATGTGACGTGGCAAACTGCATGAGCTACACACATGTGTCATGACTCTAGGTGTCAAATACATCAGGGCAGAATGCTGGACACTGCAGGGCTGTTAGCTTTTGAGGAGCAGTTAGGACTCCAGCTGTTAGACAGCAAAGACACCAGAGCCTACCAGGAGATGCGGCTGAGATATGGCACTCACCAGAGCCTGTCAGGCGACAGCTGATGTGTATCTTGGTCAAAGACCTGGAAACCTGTTCTTGATTCCACAGCCAGCCTACTCAACTCCAAACTGCACTTCATTTCCCAACAGAGATCGTGATGACCAGAACACAGTCTGGACTTTGCTGTAACAGTGAAGCCACCGCATTTAAAGCTAGTGTGAGGTCCCCTGCAAGGTAGTGACTGTCTCATCTACTTCATAAGAAAACACTGTCTGACTGAGTAGATGGTGTTTATGTCTGTAAACTTCATTTGTAATTATCAGTTTCCTACTCTAAATGAAAAAAATCCAAATAAATAAATAAATAAAATTCACCAACAGATGAAAATGTATGTCTTCAGTAAGTATGTCTTCAGGAGAATCTGAGAGCAGCTGCAGCAGCCTTCACCACCCTGGCTCATCCACTCCAATCCATCCACCATAACTGATTTAATATGAGCTTATAATTAGTACTGTTGATTACTATCTGGTGCCAGATATCCCAAATGCCCCACCTTCATGTTAATTAATCTTGAAAACTTTCCAAGCTTTCCCCTGCCCTGCCTGCCTCTGTTTCCTGCATCGGTGCACACATAGTACTTTATTCAAACAAATCGAACAACCGCAGCATCACGAGGTCTTGCACACAGTTGGTACTCAGTAAATGTTTGTTTATTCAAATCACTGCTCCTTCATCACAGTGATTCCCATTAGGATGGAAAACTCACAGCCCAGATTGAGGCTTGGGTCACTAAACTGGCAATTGACTCTAGGGCAACTTGTGTTCAAATTGCCGGTGAAGACTAATCTCTACAAAACTCAAGGAATCATCTCAGATAATTTTCTGGTAGACCCTAAGACATGAAACTCTACACCGATAAGGGTGTACTCATACATCACTGATTTGAATGAAAGGAGGGGAAGCCAAAGAGACACCAGGAGAGAGTCTATTAAACTGAGGCAGAAAGACTGGCAAGCATGAATGTCTTCTAATATTTTACACGAGGCTAGTTTTATGGAAATATTTGTGGGGTATATTTGGAAAACAATGGAGCAAATATGACTTTCAACAAAAGTACAGTAGACAGTTCTTTGCATGTGTGGCCCCTTCCTCATTCTGACCTGTCTTTCAAGAAATCCCAAAGCTTAATAAATACAACATTCTGTATTCTAAGAACCCCTTCCCAAAATGAATGATTTCTTCCAGGAGCCTTTGAGCATAAGTGACTGAGAGCTGTCACTAACCATGGTGCTGAAGGGACAGAGGCGCTGGCAAACAGCAAGGACGGTTAAGGATCAGAAGGAGCAAAGTCCAAATGTCTAGTCTGAAACATCATCTGTTTCGCCCAGCTATGCAAGCCTTACAGCTTTTATTCACACACGCAACTCTCCAAGCTCTCAAAGCCTAGTTCTCTACCAAGCCACCTTCTTCTCTGCTTTATCTGGAACACCCCCAGATGAGTTCTTGCCCCCTCCCTCAACCCCTCTTCACACTCTTCCCTTACTGAGACGATACAGTCTCAAAACTCTGAACTCAAGGCTAATCATTACTTCCTAAAACAAATATTTATCAAATGCCTACAAGAGAAGATATATTGTAATTTAAAGGAGATAATCTGGTGTTCATTGGAAATTTTATTATATGTAGATGTATGTAAAAAATTTAAATGCCCACACCTTAAAAAGTAAGCAAATGTTTTTTAAAAAGTAAATAAATGCCTACACCTTTAAAAGTAAACAAAAATTTAAAATTTTCTTTAAGAATTTAAAAAGTAAACAAAAATTTAAAATCAACAAAACCAGAAAGATATTGCAAAAAATACAAGAAGTTGACATTTCTAAGTACTATATATACATATAGGTATATATGCTACTATATGTTTATATGATAAATACTATATATCTAGTAAATACTATAATCTATGTAAAATAAATAGAACCTGTGAATAGGAATTCACTGGTGTGTAATATATATCTTAGTCAATGTTCTTTTACCATGACCAAGATAAGTCTTACAAAGGAAAGCATTTAATGGGTAATTGCTTACAGGTTCAGAGATTTAGTTCCTTATCATCATGGTGGGTAGCCTGGTGGCAAACAGGCAGAAGTATCTCAGATCCACATTCAGCAGGAAAGAGATAAATACTGGATCTGGCTTGAGCATTTGAAACCTCAGAATCCACCCCCAGTGATATACTTATTCCAACAAGGTCACACCTAATCCAACTAGGCCACACCTCCTAATCGTGCCACTCCCTGGTGGCCAAGCCTTCAAACCTACTAGCCTAAGGGGGCCATTCCTACTCAAACCACCACACTATATTACAGAATGTACTGGTTAGGATTCTTTGTCTACTTAATATAAGTTAGACACAAGAGATAAAGAGAAAGAGAGAGATAAACAGTCAGACAGAGACATAGAGAGAAACAGACACACAGAAAGAGGATTTATTAAAATGATTTATAGGCTATTGTTAAACTAATCCGACAATAGCTTTCTATGAACGAAAATTCCAACAATCCAGTAGTTTCTCAGTCTATGAGGACAGATGTCTCAGCTGGTCTTCAGTATATGCTGGAATCCTGAAGAAGAAGAAGGTTCTAATGCCAGTCGTGCTGGGACTTGCTAGCATGGCAGGAGCAAGCAAGCAAAAAGCAAAAGCTTTCTTCTCCCATTTCCCTAAAATGGCTTCCAGCAGAAGGTGTGGCTCAGGTTAGAGGTGGGTTTTCTCAGTTCAAAAGATCCAGATTAAAGGTGTGTCTCCTACCTCAAAGATCTGGATGAGAAGTAGATCTTTCCTCTTCAAATTGCTCAAAAATCCACCACAGGCATGCCCCTCCATTCTTGGGTTGTGGTTAATTGCAGTTGTAGTCAAGATGACAACCAAGGCTAGTCATTACACAGGCCTATGAGGCATTTTCTTGATGAACAATTGGTGCAGGAATTGAAGGTAGTGCCGCCTCTGAACAGGAGGTCCTGGGTTGTGTGTAAAAGCAAGTGAACCATGGGGAGAGAGCCGGTAGCAGTGTTCTTCCATGGTCTCTTCTTCAACTCCCCCTCCACGTTTCTGCTTGAGATCCTGTCTTCCCTGGATGATGGTGTCTAACCTGTAAACCTAATAATCCCTTTTCTCCCCAAGTTGATTTTGAACATGGTATTTATCACAGCAGTAGAAATCAAACTGATGCATTAGCTTAACAATGGAGAGACAGGGGAAGACAGTGAACATCAGCTTCTGTTCTCCACAGGTACACTCACATGTAACAGGGCCCCAGACCTTAGCACAGCTGACTCCATGATGGGAGTACCATTCAGGGTAAAACTCAGCACTTAGACAGTACCCCCAGCCAAAATGAAGACAAAGACCTAATCCATCAAAGTCCATAATGCTGGGGAAGTCTCTAAATGTACTAACCTTACTTATTGTGAATGGAGACCTGCACTTATGCTTCCTGAAGGATATATTAACTAAATAAACAAGAAGTTCATGGTAAACAACTCCCAAAACTCTAGAAGTGACAGAGACATCTTGCTGCCTGGACCATCACTCAAAGTTCTTCAGTACCATTGGAGCATCCATCTTCAGCCTACTACAGGCCCATAATATCTGACAGACCTTTTCATGAAGCAGTAAATTTGAAAGTCTGTTTCACCTGTATT
>NC_022015.1:46986678-46987880 GCF_000317375.1 Microtus ochrogaster | reverse complement strand
CCCCTTACTTTTTTCTTTAGAAAGCCCTTGATTGTGACAATTAACCATTTATAATCAATCCCCTTTAAATGAAAACAAGAATTTATAAACAATCATTTTGAGAATTTGGGCATAGTTTTCTCCAAACTGCTTCCTATTGTTTGTTGGATGAAGTAATTTTAGGGTTCATGGTAGCCTTTTGAGGAGATCTTATTTCACCAAACCACATTAGCCTGGAAGGAATCCACAGGTTTTCATCTTCTGTGGAAACAAAAGCAGAACCTCTTTTCCAAAGTAACACATCCTCAGACTCAAATTTTGAAATCAAGATAACCTTTAAAATTTATATGTTGGTTTAGCTTAGAAGTCTCCAGAATCAAATGTCTCTCTGTAGTCAAAAAAAAATTAAAGAAAACACAAAAATAAATACATAGTCCAGACTCTCTGTGATTCTCCACTTTCCATGCCTTTTTTTTACTCTATTACTTTTTAATATTTATCATCTTTACTCCTTTAATCTATGACTGTCTGTACTTTTATATTGCTTTTTCTGTCTCTTTAAAGACTTTGTTTTATTTTTTTTAACTGCCTATACCCATTTTTTTTTCTTAAGCATACATACATGTCTTAAACACACTGTGTCTCATTTAGAGGTCTTTTATGTCTAAATCTGTCCTATTGTTTATCTGAAATCCTTTTCTAAAAAGGACATTTTAAAATGGTAAGCAGTGTGGTCACAGCAGCCCTGGATGCTGACTCTGCCTCTCTCTTGGCCTTTTAATATGGTGGACATTCGTTTACCACCAGCTCTGGGACCTCCCGTGGAAGCCATGCTTATCACCTCAACACTGGAAAGTTATTGGCACATGCTACCCACCACATAACTTGCAGCATGCTTCAAAAGAGCCATAGCCATTCATTCCACCAGGACAAAACAGGAAGATGTCTCTAAAAGGAAGCGCAGGTTTGGAGGCTAATGCTGAGTCGGGAAGCCTTCTCTTAAAGGAATCGTGCTTCTGCTTGTTGCCAAGCAGAGTCTATCTGAAAATATGCCGGTCCCAAGAAGCTGTGCTTGGCTCCCATTTTTGAGGGTATAGAAGCCCTCTTTTTTTTTTCTTTTTTCTTTTTTTAAGCTTTCTTAGATCTTATATAGATCCATGGCAGACAGTGGGTGCCATTTTATAATTGGAGCCTGCTTGTTTGTTTTCCAGCTGCCCAGACCC
>NC_022015.1:46984384-46986228 GCF_000317375.1 Microtus ochrogaster | reverse complement strand
AGCCAGTGCTCTTAACCACTGAGCCATCTCTCCAGCCCCATTTGAGAATATCTACACTTGCCTTTACTTGCTCTTTTCTGAATTTTTCATATCTGTACATCTCCTTTAGATACTACCAAAGACAAACCAATCTTGCACACACACACCACACACACACACAAATACACATACTCACATGTGTGTACACACACACACACGTGTATGTGTGTTTTCACATTTAGTTCACTTTATCTCCAGACTCTAAGGTCTTGAGAGGTTCTCCAATACCATCCTATTCTTCATACTACTTCCTCTCACTTTATAGCTCAATGGCAGTCAGCACAACTGACCTTCACAGCTATCCTTAAAGAAAGTACTGATATTCACATCTTAACATAAGAAAACCCAGAAGAACAGAAGCAACGTGACCAACTCAAGACCACTCAAGATTACACAGGCAATAACTGAGCCAAACTGAATTAGGAATCAGGCACTCTTACTTTAGAGTGTCCATGTTTAATTGAAGCAAATTATTCCAAACAATACTTACCATGTGATCAGGTTGCTCATCAGAAACCCCACTTCTGGTACAAATTTCTTCCCTAGTTTCATTTGTGTTATTATGACAAACTGTCTTGACAAAAGCACATTAGGAAGAGTTCATTTTTGTTCACAGTTCTAGGTTAGTGAAAGCAAACAGCCAATTCCTGGCGAGGTGGTGTCTATGGTCCACCCTCTTTGTTTTCAAGCTGAGTCATACGGCAACAATTCTGATATTGAGATGGCTTGGGCCGTTCAAGTGATGCAGCATGCTGAATTCTATTACAAACTGAGTTTATCAGTTGACCCAGTTCCTGAAACTCATCAAAGTAGGTGGCCAAATCTACTCTGAGTTCCATGAAAATTTTGAGAAGCTTGGGGTAGATGTGTTGAATCTAGAACTCAAATCAGAATCAGTTAAAGAGAAATGCAAACCATTTTGTTTAAATTTAAAGGGGCTATGGTACTTTATTGTGACTGGATTGCTGCTCCCAGGGCTACCCTGAGGACAACACCATCTTTGCACCCAGGATTCATTTTTTTGCCATTGAAATTGCTCAGAACCAGGAAAACTATACCAAAGCATTTTCTACCAATGTTCAGGTCAAAGAAAGATAGAAAAGAGCTGACAGTAAAGAAGAAAAAGCTGAGAAAGAGTTAGTTCATAGTGGAGGAGAAAAGAGGAAGGAGTCAGCAGAGGGGAGAAGTAGAAAATGACCCAGGAAGGAGAAGAAGAAAGCCAAGAAATGTGACTCAGCTGAACCCTCAAGTATCCATCCGGAGCTACTTGCACAGACCCCTTTGGTTCGCTCTTGTGCAAATGGGAGACTCAGAAAGACATCTTTGTAGCTACTGAGAGAAGCTATTCTGGGCATAATAGCTTAAGCACATTTAGTAGAGTCTCTTAGTTTATTGTTGCTTGATATCCTGTTTCTTGGCTGTAACTGTTGTTGAAGTAAGACATTTTATAAATAGATTCCTTTAAGGTTTGTATTATTTATGACTAACTTTTAAAAATATTTACATTTATTTGAAACTTCAAAAAATTTCAAGTATATAATCTCATCACCATATCTCATATAAAACTCTCTATCTTTCAGTTCTTCCCACTGTTCTCAGTAATGAAGTTCTTTTAACCTGTTAATTTATACATGGTATTGGGATTAGAATTCCATATATGGGAATTGACACCCAGGCCTATTGGTTCACACCTGTAATTCCAGCACCTGGGAGGATGAGGTAAGTGAATTGCATGGCTTTGAGGCCACCCTAAGCTATACAATGAGAGTTTGTCTCAAAAAATAATCAGTTTAAAACACAAAAAA
>NC_022015.1:46982968-46984284 GCF_000317375.1 Microtus ochrogaster | reverse complement strand
TCCAGGACAGGCTCCAAAGCCACAGGGAAACCCTGTCTCGAAAAACAAAAACAAAAACAAAAAAACCACAAAAAATAACTCATACTATTTTCTGATAATGGCATGTTCAAAAATATTTTATCTTTGTAAGTCATATAAACTATTTCTGATGGCTACAATTAATTTTTCTTTGTTCTATTTTTCTTTAAAAGAAAAACCTAACAGCTTTCGATGATAAACACTGAGTATTTAATCATTTTCAAAGTTATGTTTGAGTGTGAGTTCATCTATTTCCTTATAAGCTTGCACAAGCATGTCTTAACTGTCTGTGCTCTCAAAGAAAGGGAGGAAGAGAGAAAAGGAAGGAGAGAGGAAGGAAGGAAAGAAGGAAGTCCCAGCTACCCAGCCCCAAAATAATCACACAGAAACTGCATTAATTAAATCACTGCTTGGCCCATTAGCTCTAGATTCTAACTCTTACATTAATTTAACCCATTTATATTAATCTGTATATTGTGGTGTGGCTTACCAGGTAAAATTCCCAGCGTCTGTCTCCCGTGGCTCCATGGTATCTCTCTGACTCCACCCTTCTTCCTCCCAGCACTCAGCCTAGCTTTCCCTGCCTACCTAAGTTCTGCCTTGCTATAGGTCCAAAGCAGTTTCTTTATTCATTAATGGTAATCACAACACACAGAGGGGACCTTTTCTGTTTAAATAAAAAAGAAAGCTTTAACTTTAACATAGTAAAATTACATATAACAAAACAGGTATCAAACAAGAATTACAGTTACAATATTTATATCTTCTTTATCTTTTATCATAACTAAGGAAAACTATAACTATAAATTCTTCAATTCTATCAAAGACTCAAGAAGGATATATTACCTAAGTAAACAGAAAGTACATTGTAAGCAACTTCCAAAACTCTAGAATTGACGGAAACATCTCACTGCCTGGAAGTCACCCAAAGTTTTTTTGTATTGTTGGGGCATCCATCTTCATCCTACAGGCCCATAGTATCTGGCAAACTTTTCCATGAAGCAGGAAATTTCAAAGAGAGATTTGCCTATATTGGCAGTTTGTCAGTCACTTTCTTCTGTATCCTGCAGAATGTCTAGTAGAGTCTTTCATGAAGCAGGAACCCTGAAAGACCATCTCACCTTTAGGCAAGTTCAGCCATCATTTCTCTGTTGGTCCTGCATGTCTAGTCAAGCAGTCCAGGCAAGAGCAGTTTCTTGTCCAAATGTTTAACCAACTCCAAAAGGAGCCTCTTAAATGCCATTATCTTCCTGATGCTGCCAGGAGCAGATGTGTCTCACTGTCATGAAAAGTCTTAA
>NC_022015.1:46979740-46982643 GCF_000317375.1 Microtus ochrogaster | reverse complement strand
ACAAGATTGACCTTAAATTTGTATCAATAAACCAAGATCCATACCAATGCAAATTATTCGTATCTGTGTCAGAGAGGGAAGTCTACAATCTCACCTAATCAAAGAAATCCATTTACAAACTCATTTTCCAGTCACAGAGGTCACACCTGGCCCACCACAAGACCCTTGAGCTCACAGGGTCCTGGGGCCACTGGAAAGTCAGTGTTTCAGACACTTTCAAGTTGCTGACTGGGCCCAACTAATCTGTTCACTCCTGCCCCCCTCTTCTGGTTCCACAGCTCAGTGACCAAACCCTACCACTATGTGGGCCTCAAAAGGCAGCAAGCTGGGACCCAAGCCTTAGTGGTGAAAAAAAACTTGTCGCAGAGTGAGTAGCAGACAAGCTATGTGATCAGTCATCACACTATGCCACCCAGCCTTCACAAGTACAAGGTACCCTAGCTCTTGGTGACATGCTTCATGGTGAGCTGGCTTATTTCAAAATGCATATTCTATTATAACATGCACATAATTGTAGAAATTCTGACAGTTATCTGAAAGGTTTTTATAAATGAGTCTGCAACCAACACTGATAGTAACAATACCCAGAACAAAAAAAAAAATCACCCCCAAAACATACTGAGCAAAACAAGCTGGACATCAAACAGAACAACTACTCAGCTCCCTTTCTGTGAAGCTCCAGAACTAGCTGAACCACTGTACCCTGACAGAAGCAAATCAGTGGTGGCCTGGGGCAGGAAGGTACCTTGGGGGTAATGGAAATGCTATAGATCTTGACCATGATGCACTGACATACACTTTCATCAAAACTCCTCACACCATTTTACATGAATTGTGCCTCAATAAAGCTGCTTTTAATAAAAAAAAATGTTAGGCAGACACTAAGTCCTAATCTGTTCTTTCAATCTGAACACACCTGTACACATTTAATGTATCTGAACGCTTTGCCTGCAAGCATGCTTGTGGATCAAATTCTTGCCTGGTGCCTGCAGAGGCCAGAAATGGGCATAAAACTCCTGCAACTGGAGTTACAGAAGGTTATGAACAGTTGCGCAGGTGTTGAGAACCTCACTTGGGTCCTCTGCAAGAGCTGCAGGTGCTCTTAACCACTGAGGCATCACTCCAAAGACCCGGACACATCCCTTGAAAAAGAAAAAAGAAATACCAGAAAACAGCTCTCTTATTTTAGTATTTAGCCACAAGCTTCCCCCCACTTTTTTTTTTTCAGAAAAAGAGCAGCTTGGATCCAAAAGGTAGGGCTGGGGAGGGGAGCCATTACTTTTCTGTGTTCTTGCAAAATAGTTAAGTTCTACAGATACTACAGCAATGGGTGAAATAAAAGTGCATTGTGGGCAGAGAACTGAATGGGAAGCTCTTCCTCTCTAAGTCACATATCTGTGCACTTGTCCATGTTGAGATGAGGACCTGACTGCCTATGGCAAAGGGCCAGGCAAGAGTAACTGAATGTATCCTCCATTCCTTCCCACATAGCCGGGTGGACACCGTAGGTAGAGAGCTCTGTTGCTGGTCAGGACTGAAACCAAGAGCCTTGTTCTACTTTGATCTGGAGAACACACCTTTGGTACATCCTCCTGGGCTGCAGTGTGAACCAATCATGATGTCTGCTGTAGGGCACCATATGTGGAAACTACAGCCTACATGTGCAAAAAAAAAACAATGTATATGACATTTACATTTAGCTAGCAATATTTTAAAGCACACAGGAGGATGTGAGAAGGCTATCTATCATTTTATATAAAGAATTGGTGCATTCATGGGTTATGGTATATGCACAAGTCTTGAAGTGAATCCCTTACAGATACTGAGAATATCAGGGTACCAATAACCCCAAGAGATATACTCTATGTTTCCAAAATTATTTGACCCCTAATACCATTTGGGAGGAATTCCTTTGGGACATGGGTAGTCCAGAGCATTGGGTCACGTGAGTCAGATGAGGATTAAGAGGATGGTACCTAAGAATGGACTCACAAGCTGATGTGTAAGGTAAGACCAACACCTGGCTCTACAGAGCACTTACTGTGTCCTAGACATTGTTATGATCTCTTTAATTCATCTAATCATTAGTGAGGCACAATATTACTTTACCCTCATTTTGCGGATGAGAAATCTGAGGCAGAAAGGGATGCAGTGGTTTGACCAAGATTAATGAAGGGACAAAGCCAGAAAGCAAACTTTCTACCTCCAGCACTCAAACCTCCGGGAGCACTGCCATGCCTTGGCACACTGTGGAAGGAAATTAATACACGTGACTTGAACACTCATCCCCCAAGCCCACCAAATTCATATGCTATGACCCAACTCCAGAGGTGTAAGACAGTGTGGGGGTGATTAAATTAAAGGACGAAGTTTTCGTGAGTGAGATTAGGGTCCATATGTGACCTCATCCACATAAGGGACGTCTCCCACTCCATGAGGACAGAACGGGATGGCACCATTTCTTAGTGAAAAGCAGGCCTTCATCAGTGCCTTGACTTGGGTTCTTTTGCCTCCAGAACCCAGAGAAATAAATAGTATGTTTATGATCATTAAATAGAGCCAGCAATCCAAATTGATTAAAACCTGTATGTTAAGCCCTCATTCAGAGTGGGTCTGTGGATCAGCCAATCAGCATCCCCTGGGAGTTTACTGAGACTGTGGAGCCTCTCCCAATCCTGCTGCTCTCAAACCAACATTTTAGCAAGATCTCAGGTGATCCTTTAACAGTGTAGACCAGAGCTCCAAACGACAAAGCCTTAAGTTTATCTTGTTCTGCTTTGGTTAAATCCCATATAACTTTGGTGTTTGGTGAAAGTCATGAACTCTGAGTATGAAAATGTGCACAGGAGTTTGAATATATCACAGACTTTTGTTTAAAAACTTTTCTGTAGAAGGTTTTTTTT
>NC_022015.1:46960391-46977860 GCF_000317375.1 Microtus ochrogaster | reverse complement strand
ACAATTCTTAGATAAGGGAGCCACCTTAGGGTTGGCAAGAGACTTGAACCTAGAGTGGCTCCCAGGAGCCCAATGCGATGTCCCCAGTTAGTTCCTTGGGCAGCTGAGGATAGAGAACCTGTAATGAGCCTATCCTATAGCAATACTGACGAATATCTTGCATATCACCATAGAACATTTAATCTTTTAAAGTATTGTTAAACTTGAAAAGGTTAGTAAGCCGCCCTAGTCATAGCAAGGAAGAATGACAAAGAATTAACCTCAACATTCTGCTGCCATGGTCCTCTGTAACCAAGCTGTTCAGGGTGACCAGCTACAGCAATTCTGAGGTGAACCCTGGTGGATCTCTCCAAGAAGATCGTCCCTTGTAACTACAATGTATTCTGATGCAGTGGTATGGATGGGCCACTCTCAAGAGAGGAAAAGGGCCTAGCTGGATCCTAGCAGTCTGTGCAATGAGAGATGTCACTCCCAGAGGACCCACATATCTACTTGGTTTCTTCCACCCCGCACAGTTTCAAGTAGCGTGTCAACCCAATACTGCCACCTGTCACATTCTCTACTTAAACCACATGGGCAAGAAGATTTCATTGTGTGGACCAAGCGATGCACTGACCATAGCTTCTTGGTTCTCTGTATTGAAAAGGAGCCAGGTGAGGCGGATTGATGAGGCCTGCCTGCCCCCCAGTGGCACGGGGGAGCAGTAGTAGGATGTATCACTGTTCAAGTCTCTCAGACTTCTAATCCTTTATCTAACAGGCCCAGGAAATATAAACTCTATGGATGTATAATCATGATTCCTTACTGGACAAGAAGCACCTTTGCCTAAGGACAGACAAATTCAAACTATCTGGTGCATGGAGAACTATGAAAGAGTGTGTAACAACTTGAACACTGAATGTATTGTGTATTTACTTATTCGTGTGTGTGTGTGTGTGTGTGTGTGTGTGTGTGTGTGTGTGCTGGTTCTCGACAGTCTCACATATCCATCATGACCTTGAACTACTGATCTTCCTGACTCTCTCTCCAAAGTGCAGAGACTACAGGTATATACCACCACATTCAACTAACATTGTTATTTCCAGTTCAAGCATTTCACATGTATACATAAGCCATTTTCAGATTTTATCTTTGGCTTCTGTTTTTAGATGCCAAGAGAAATTCTTCAATTTTTCTCTAAGACACTCAGTAGTATAAAGTCAGGGTTAGGGGTATGTCATTTTGCTTTTCGGGCTCCAGTCTTTTAAAGCACCCTAGGGAGGTTGGTTTTTATGCTACTGTCTTTAAAATAACAGTCTTCTAAAGAAATATAACAATAATTTCTTTGTAAGCAATTTGCCTGGTTTAAATAAAATGATTTTTTTTCCAGCTGCGTTTAATGGTGCAGGTCTATAATTCCACCTATTTAGGCTAAAACAGGAGGACCGCCTGCCTGAACTACAAAGTAAGCCCAAGACCAGCCAGGTCAAGTTAGTCTGGAAACAAAAAGTAAAGAGGGGGAAGGTTAAGGTTATAACCCGGTGGTAAAGTGCTTTCTTAGCATGTACAAGACCCTAGGTTCAGTCCTCAGTCCTGACAAAATCAGCTTTCCTAGCCAAAGCAATTTCTCCTGGAAAATTCATTTCTGCAATTCTAAGCATTTGGATTTGTTCTCACAGAAATAATCCTTGTCTTTTTCTTTCCATACCATTATCGAGATATGCACTATTTAACCAAATCATGTAGCTACAGGAACAAGTGCAATCAGAACGGAGAAATTTGGGGACAAACACAAGTAATCATTGACTAATCTATGACTCAGGCAGCTGCAGGAGGTAGGAGTCATCATGAGTCACCGAGAATCTGAGAGCTTTAGTCATCCTGGTGAACCAGACAAATAATGACCAGCCGACAGAGATGTGTTTTGTTTTGTTTTAGTTTAGTTTAGTTTAGTAGTTTACTTCATATATTTGTGTGAATTTGTGCAAGTTTCTGTGTGCAACATATGTGCATACGCCCATGGAGGCCAAACCCAGGTCTTCAGAAGAGCATTAAGTGCTCTTAATTGCTGAGCTATCTCTCTCTATCCCTAAAGAGGAAGGTTTCTGTCAAAGCACATCTGGTCACGTCATCTCTCTTGAAATGTATTTATTTGGTTTCTAAGATTGGGGGATATTGAGTCCAGTCTGAAGAGTCTACCTGACCCAAGTATGCATGCACCACATCCAACCTCCAGGCCTGGCACAGGTCACAGACCCTGTGTGCCAGCCTAGTCTATTAAGTCCTTCCAACCCTAGCTAGCTTACACCACACCTAACATCTCAGCTATCCCAAGTTGCTCATCCTGAGCTCTGGTCCAGTCTGGTATGTTCTTTGGACCCGAGTTCACCTGCACCAATCCCCAGACCTAGCCTAATCATACCCTTGTACACTGACCCAGTCTGATGACCCCCTCCAACCTTGCCTGACCACCCCGTTCCCGACCCTCAGACTTAGCTTCTGCTGCCTGAGGGGCCAGTTGCCAGCAGCCCAGGGCTCATGCATACTATGACTTTTTTTTTATCTGAGGGGGTAAGAGGAAAAACACTCTCACACTCTTTTGATGGTTTCCTTCAGACTTTTCTTTATTCTTCTTTTGTATTTGTTATTTCTCGGGTGATTTCCTTCTTTTATTTTTGATTTTTTTTTCTAACTTTATACTTATCCTTGATGTTTTCCTTCTCACTCACTTGAACTCTCTCATCCTTGATGTTTTCCTTCTGTCTCTCTCATTCTTGATTATTTTTTTCCAATTCATTTTAACTCTGTCTTTTTCCTTTCCCTTGCAGCTTATATACCCCAGCAAAATCTTTCAAGCAATATAAAAATTACAGTGTGGCTACATCATTTTTCAAGTGAATGATTACAATGAATACAAGTAAAAACTATGCTTTCCATATCACTTATATGATTAAATATTTTATCTATTACAGATAAAAAAAACAAATTATCCCCCAGAACCCATGCACATTCATACACAAGCAACTTGTTATAGATTAACAGAGTGTAAGCAAGCAAGTTATTTTTTGCAGTTAGATCTTTCACTGGCAGGCTGCATTTTGCGGTTACAAAGAAGGGACCAATCACTTTATTGCTTATCTTGAAAGGTAATTTTATAAAGAACCTTAAAAGAATCACAAATCTAAACTTTTATACATGAAAAGCAATTAATCAGCTCTACTTTAAACCTTTAGGGTGCATATCCACTCATGGGTAGTTTTTATATCACAAGATGAAAGGCAAAAATGGATACGTGGAATTAATCACCACCTTTGGTCATCAGCCAATCCTAATAAGAAAGGCACGGGAGCTAATGATAATGGACTCCGTCATTGTTGTTCCTTGACCTTAAAAAGTTCCTCATTTTTCACTCAACTCTCTGTTTTTCTAAAATTTTAGACTGTCTTCTTGGATTTTTCAACTCGAAGCTATTTAATCAAAACATCTTAGTCTAACTTTAAGTTATTTTCAAAGCTTTGTTTCAGCTATGATGCACTCTGGAATCTGTGAACACATCTCCCAATATTAAGGTTAAAAGAATTTAAGCTAGCTGGACTACTGGGACTCAACTGTTTTCCTTGATCATTAACCTAAGCCATAGTCTATGTGGCTCCTCAATAGAAGCTCATGTGTTCTAGCTGTGTGACATTTCCTTGTTTTATTTTTGATCATCAAAACTCTATTTAAATTAACACTATTATTATCAATTAGACAGTACAGCTTAGAAAGAAATCATCTTCATAATAATCCACAGGTAAAAATGCCCAGTAGAATGAAATGTTTCCATGAGATAAACACACTATGTTACAGGCAGTGGGGATCTCCCCACACCCATTCACACCACGCCAGATATCAGAGAAAGATACCAGAAAAAGAGCAAACGGGAAGACACAGCAGAAGCAAAAGACATTCTAGAGTCTGTGGTCTTGGGGCCTCGCCTATCTGAGATTCACCCACTAGGGATTCACCTCCTGGTGGCTGTACACCTAAAACTTCAATTGTCACCTGCTGCTCCTCTGACATTGCCACCAGCACCTTGTCTTGAAAACACAGACTATATACCAGCCTAACCGTGTGAGTATCCAACTCTTTGGGCCATCCATGTCATCTCCACACTCAGAGACAGCTCAGATATGGTAGCTTGCATATCAACCCAAGTAGACTGGCCATTTGTCGCCTTGCATGTTTTCTTGCTTGCTGGTAAATTCATTTATTCCGTTCCTTCGATTCAAAATTAACATTGAGTGTCTGAAGGACTGAGCTGCCAATTCCTCATACCTAATCAGAAGTCAGCCAAGCTTAGGAAACAACAAAAACAAAACCAAACTTCTACTCAACAGTGGCAGCCTAGACTCTCACACCAGAGACACAACCAATGAAGGAAGTCTACATGGCCGAGTTCCATCACAGAAATACAAATGATATGAATGGACAAGACAATGTGTCAGACATCCAAATCTACCACATCTGTGGAAAGTTCTCCAGTGAGAATTACTTAGATGAACCCCAGGACACAGAACCTAGAAGAGCAATCATAAAGTTCATCAAAGAATTCACGAAGTTTAAAGAAAACATAAACAAACATCTTAATGAGTTTAAAGAGAATAATAATGCCAGAATGACATTTGAGAAAATGCAAGCATATAGCTAAATGTTGAAATAAGAGCGGAGGAGCTGCATCCCCAGCACCCGGCCACCTGTATGGCTAGTTTTATACCCGAAATAATTACACGGAAACTGTATTCTTTTAATCACTGCCTGACCCATTAGTTCCAGCCTATTATTGGCTAGCTCTTACATATTGATCTAACCCATTTCTATTAATCTATGTAGCCCATGAGCCGGCTTACCAGGAATGATCTTAACCTGCATCTGCCTGGAGTGGGGGAACCATGGCGACTCACTGACTCAGCTTCTTTCTCCCAGCCTTCTGTTCTGTTTACTCCACCCACCTAAGGGTTGGCCTATCAAGGGGCCTAGGCAGTTTCTTTATTCCTTAACCAATGAAATCAACAGATTGATATATGACACTCCCACATCAGCTAAATAAAATGATGAAAACAGCACAACCAAAAAATTAATTTGGTAAAAAGATAGAAAAACTGATGACAACTCAAACTGAAATGAAAAATTGGAAAATGCCATTATGGAATTTAAAAACACAGGGGAAATTTTTGGCAAGTAGAAGATAGAATCTAGAACTTGAAGATAGGGGAACTGAACAACTCAAGCAAATAATATGAAAAAAATTAAACACAGGAAAGAAACATGAAGGAACTGTGGGACACCATGAAAATATCAATTATTTGAATTGAATTATAGTCAAAGCAAAGATACAGAACACACCTTCAACAAAATCATAGAAGAAAATATCTACAAATTAATGAAAGATATATCTACACAGATATAAAAAGCACACAGAATTTGAAGTAAATTAGACAAGAAAAGAAACTCCCCACAGTATATTAAGTTAAAACCTTAAATATACTGAACAAAGGGAGGGTACTAGACGCTGAAAAATAAAAAACACACAAGTCACTAAGAGAGGAAAACAAAACAGC
Source organism: Microtus ochrogaster (assembly GCF_000317375.1). Taxonomy (NCBI): domain Eukaryota; kingdom Metazoa; phylum Chordata; class Mammalia; order Rodentia; family Cricetidae; genus Microtus; species Microtus ochrogaster. Next base: position 46,972,281 of record NC_022015.1, on the reverse strand, counting down.
AATTGATTTCTCAGTAGAAAGTTAAATACCATAAGATCCTAGAGCAATGACTTCAAGATCTTCAGAAAGATCACAGATTCCAATCTACATGTTGTACCCAGCAAAATTATCTGCCATAGTTGAGGAAAGAAAGACTTTTTTTGTCATAAACATCCAAAAGAATTCATGTCCACCAAACCAGCTCTGTGGAGAACACTGAAAATAACACTTTAGAGTAGACTAAAGAGAGAAAGAAGCATATCCAAGAATATACAAAGAATCAGTAATCACTAAAACACAGGACTAAGAATAGAAATGGCATATTTAACATTTAACACAATGTTAAATATGAATGCTCTCAACTCCTAAATAAAAAAACACAGCACAGTTGGAGGTATTAAGAAAAAAATTCATCTTTCTGTTGTCTTCAGGCAACTCATTCTACCTTCAAAGATAGAAACCACCTTAAAGTTAAGGATGGAAAATGGTAATTCCAGAAAATAGGACAAGGAGGTAAGCAGGTGTCACTAGCCTAATATCTGACAAAATGCACTTAAGCGAAAATAAGCCAGAATAGATAAAGAAGGGCACTTTATTCTAGTCATGGACAGTGAACCAGAAAAACACTATAAGCCTGAACACACGCATGCCAAACTCTGACACTCTGAATTTCATAAAAAGCATAAGATTGGGCTTAGTGACACAGATTAACTCCAACTCAGTAATAGTGGGTAACCTCTTTATATCTTACTTTCTCTAATAGACAGGTCACTTGAACAAAAATAAACTAAAACATCAGATTTAAATGACATCATACATTAAATGGACCTAATAGATACCTACAGAATATTTGATCCAAACACCAAAAAAATATGCTTTATCCTCAGCAGCCCATGGGAAATTCTCTAAAATAGACCATGAAACAGATCTTAACAAGTCAAAAAAGAATAACTTCAGGGCTGGAGAGATGGCTCAGAGGTTAAGAGCATTGCCTGCTCTTCCAAAGGTTCTGAGTTCAATTCCCAGCAACCACATGGTGGCTCACAACCATCTGTAATGGGGTCTGGTGCCCTCTTCTGGCCTGCAGGCATACACACAGAATATATATTGTGTATATAATAAATAAATAAATATAAAAAAAGAATAACTTCAAATCTCCTGTCTGATCACAACACTACTAAACTGAAATCAACAGCAAACCAATTTCTAGTAATTATATAAACTTAATGAGATTAAATAGAATATTGCTGAATGACGAATGGGTCAAAGAAGAATCAAAGAAAGAAATCAAATTTTCCTTGAGTTAACTGAAATTGATACCCCAACCCAACATTGGAGGCACATTAAAAGCAGTTCTAACAGGGGAATTTATAGCTATAGGCATGTACATTAAAGAACTAGAAACAGTACAGATAAATGGCTGAATGATAGAACTCAGACTTTGGAAAACAAAACAATTGCAAATCCAGTCAATGACAGGGAATGATGAAAATCAGAACATAAATTAATGAAATAGAAACAAAGAAAACTACATAAAGAATCAACAAATTTAAGAGCTAGTTCTTTGATAAGATAAACAAGATTGACAGACTCTTGCCCCAATTAACCAAAAGAGATGACCCAAATAAACAAAATCAGAGATGCACAGGGAAACATTTCAATAAACATTTAAAATTCAGAATATAAGGAAATACTTTAAAAAAACTGTATCCTAAGTGACTCCAAAAATTCTACCAGGGAACTCCTACAACTCATAAGCACCTTAAGTAATATAGCAGGATACAAGATTAACTAAAAATATCAGTAACCTTCCTTTATACAGATGATAAATAGGCTGAGAAAGAAATCAGAGAAACAGCACCCTTCACAATAGCCACAAATTAACTAAAGGACTACAGGAAAAGATCCAAATTAATAAAATTAGGGACAAAAGGAGACCTTTAAAAAGGAGCCAAGAAAATTCAGAGAATCATAAAGATATACTTTATTCCACAAAAATAGGAAAATCTAAAGAAATGGATGGGTTTCTTGATGTATATGATTATGACCTTCTAAAGATAAATCAAGATCAGATGAACAGTTTAAACAGACTCAAACCCCTAGCAAAGTAGAAATAGTAATTCAAAGTCTCCCCTCACCCCCAAAAAAGTCCAGGGCCAGATAGATTCAGGATTTTACCAGACCTTCAAAGAATTAATGTCAATACTCCCCAAATTATTTTCCAAAATATAAACTAAAGGAATATTTTCTTGTTCTTTGTATGAAGACATTATTACCCTGTGTTTTAGTTATTTTTCTATTGTTGTGAAAATTCACCATGATCAAGGCAATTTATAAAAGAAAGCATTTAATTGGGTACTTACTTATAGTTTCAGAGACTGAGCCAATGATCACCATGGTGGGGAGCATGGTAACAGGTAAGCAGACATGGCACTGGAGCAGTAGCTGAGAGCCTACGTATGAACCACATGGGGAGTGTGAATAGACAGGGAGGGAGGGAGAGAGGGAGGGAGGGAGGTCCCAACTTAGTGACACATTTCTTCCAAAGTCAAAGTATTTTATTTTTGCAAAGGATATGACATTAAACATTAAAGGATGCTTAAAAACTCCACCAAAAAACTTCTATAGCTAGTAATTAACACACAAAAATCAGTAGCCATATATACAAATAGTAAATGAACTGAGAAAGAAATCAGGGAAACAGTTCCTTTCACAACAGCCTCAAAAAATATCTTGGGATAACTTTTACCAAGCAAATGAAAAACTTTCATAAGAACAAAAAAACAATAACAATAACTAAAAAGGCTTTAAGACATTGAAGAAGATATCAAAAGACAGAAAGATCTCCCATGCTCATGGATCAGTAGGATTAACATTTGAAAATGCCCATCCTACCAAAACCAATCTACATATTCAGTGTAAGCCCCATCAAAATTCCAACACAATTCTTCATAGATATTAAAGAAACAGGGGCTGGAGAGATGGCTCAGAGGTTAAGAGCATTGCCTGCTCTTCCAAAAGTCCTGAGTTCAATTCTCAGCAACCACATGGTGGCTCACAACCATTTGTAATGGGGTCTGGTGCCCTCTTCTGGACTGTAGGCATATACACAGACAGAATGTTGCATGCATAATAAATAAATAAATAAATAAATATTTTAAAAAAATAAGAAACAATTTCCAACTTCATGTAGACACATCCACAACAGCTAAAATAATTTTGACTTATAGGAACTACTGGAGTCATCACCATCCCAGATTTCAAGTTGTATTTCAAAGCTAAAGTACTAAAAGCAGTGTGGTGTTGGCATAAAAACAGCAACAGCCACGTTGATTAATGGAATTAATTGGAGGCCCAAACATAAGCCCACAAATTTATGAACATCTGATTTTTTGACAAAGAAGCCAAAGATAAACACTAGAAAAAGATAGTAATTTCAACAAATGGCGTTGGTCAAATTGGATGGATATGTATTAGACTCTTGCACAAAACTCAACTCCAAGTGCACGAAAGATCTCAACATAAGACCAGACACTCTGAATCTGATGGAAAAGAAAATGGGAATAAACTTGAACTCAATGGCACAGGAAAGGACTTTCTTAACAGTAGCACAAGCACTAAGACCAACAATTAATACACTGGGACTAATTAAGCTAAAAAGCTCCTGTATAGTAAAGGACACCATCATTCCAGCAAAGCCTAAAGATTAATAAAGATCTTTATCAATTACATATCTGATAGAGGGTTAGTATCTAAAATATATAAAGAATTAAAAACCCTGAACATCAAGAAAACAAACAACCCAACTAAATAATAGGGTTCAGAACTAAACAGGGACCTGTCAAAAGATGAACACAAGTGTCTAAAGAAATGATCCCAACGTCCTTACCTATTAGAGAAATGCAAATTAAAACTACTTTGAAATCTTACTCCAGTCATAATGGCCAAGAACATTACCACAAATGACAGCACTTGCTGAGAAGGATGTAGAGTAAGGGGAACACCCACCCATTGCTGGTGGGAGTGCAAATCTCTACAGCCACTATGGAAATCAGTGTGGTAGTTCTTCAGGAAGCTGAGAATGTAACTACCTCAAGAGTCAGCATATCACTCTAGGGCATGTAGATCAAGGTCTCTATATCCTGCTACAGAGATAGGTGCTCATCTGTGTTCATTGCTGTTCTGTTCATAATAGCCAGATATTGGAGCTATTGGAGACAGTTTAAATGTCTATCAACTTATGAATTGATAATAAAAATACGGCACATTCACACAATGGAATATTGTCTGGCTATTAAGAAAAATTAAATTATGAAATTTGCCAGATCAATGAATGGAGCTAGAAAAGAAATCATTCCAAGTGAGGTAACACAGATCCAAAAGACAAATCCTGTGTTTTCTCTTTCGTGTGGATGTTAGCTTTTAAGATTTCTCTGTTTTCTACAATTGGAACAACTACAGAGGTCAAGTACCTATTAAGGAATTAGTGGGCTTGAGAGGATCTCCCAGGAAGGAGAATTAGAATATAGTGTTATAGAGAGACAAAGGGGAAATTAGAAGAATTAAGTAGCGAGGTGTATGGGAGAGAAAGAAGAGAATATGGGGAGAGACAACTCATACTAAAGGCCATTTGACAAATCATATGGAACCCTACTACTGTACACACTTCCTAAAATATATACATATAAGAAAGTAATCTAAAAGAAGTAATAAGGTAATAGGGAAGAAAATGCCTCAACTAGACATCTATGTCATTAAGAAAAAAAACTCTAGTCCCGGGTTACTCTCCCATAACCTTGAAAGTAAGACTCTATTGCTAAATACAAAGTTTACTTATGTCAGTGGACATAAAAAAGTTGAGCTAGTGTCTAACTAGAAGTTTCACCCCTACTAACTGTGTTCATGATACTGGAAGATACCAGAGGATAAAGGTAATCATGACTATTACCCAGCTACTATGACCTACGACAGTGACCTACCTGCAAGATATACTCATGCAATAGTGTCACAAATGTTATGGAAGTAACAACAACTTTTTAAATTTTAGTTAAAGGCCTACCCTATAATATGAAACCCATGACTGATACTTTTAAATTGACCAAGAACCTGAGACTAGCCAGTTCACAGGCCTCGAAGAAAACCTACCAATATTACTCTGCTAAATGAACATAGCAATAAAATGACTCCTAATGACATTTTGCTGTACCCATAGATCAATTAGCTTTTTCTTTTAACATCTGGGAATTAACACAGAGACCCACAGCTGGGCAATGTGCAGAGAGTAAGAGACTTTGAAATACTCAATCCTAAATGAGGTGTTTTCATCAAAACCACCCTGCCGCCAGGCTCAGGAATCTATGCAAAAGAGGAGGTGGAAAGGTAGGAGTCAGAGGTGATAAAAGGCTCCAAGAAAGGATGTCTTCCAGACACAATACTAGAGCTCCTGTGCAAAGACTACCACCCGTGAGCACATTATCATTCTAGATAGGGAAAAAGAAAAAGAAAAAGGGTGTCTTCCAGACACAATACTAGAGCTCCTGTGCAAAGACTACCACCAGTGAGCACATTATCATTCTAGATAGGGAAAAAGAAAAAGAAAGAAGGAAACAATACAAAGGATTCCAGCTAACTCAAACGTTCCAGAAAAACTCCCTTGGAAAGCTCCATCTAGTGGCCTGTTAGAAGTCACTGCTGGTTTTTTGGTTTTTTGTTTTGTTTTGTTTTTCTGCAAGGAGTCTAAAAATGTCATTTTATATTTAGGCCCAAGACTTAACTATTTTGAGTCCTATTATTGAAGAAAAAAGAACAGAACAACTATCCAGTAGATAATTAATAGAGTTCCTTGTGGACATAATCACAGCAGAACACTGTGAACACCTGAATAGTTGAGACTTCTCATTTTCTGCTTCCTCAGGGCAACAGGGAATTGGCTATCTGATGTATGCATCTGTTGATGTCTTCCTTTGAAAAAGTGTGTTTCCTGAGAACTGTGTGGAGCTTTCCTTCTCTTTATTTCCTATCTCCATTTCAACCCACACGCTCCCAGAATGTCAGTCTTGGACTCCATCCTAGGAAAACAGATGCTGCCTACATGCTCAGAATTCCCTTTCTCCAGAGAATACACTGCACACATCCAAATCTGAACTTGTAGGCACCTAGATATCCGCCAGTAAGTGGCCTCCGAGAGCACCGAGAGCTCCAGGTCCCTCATGACTGCCTAGGGACTCTCCCCGTTTCAAGGAAGCAAGTACTTGTTTAAGGGAGTGCAATAGTCTCTCCTGAATCCAGTCCAACATTTGTTATAGTATCTCATAGGCTCAATTAGAAACACAAACATCTCGAAAACTTTGCAGTTTCTAGAGATTGGTTCTATGCTCAACGGTGTCATACCTAGTAAGAGAGACGGCCAAAAGTGTATGTAGAGACATTATAGAAGATGGTATATGAACTCCTGGCTTCAACTGTTAGTACAAAGAAATGAGCAAGTCTATCCTACGAGCCCATTACCACTTTCTTTCCCTGGAAAAGGCATTGGGTTACTCTACTCTTATAGATGAATGTGATAAAGTAGTCCCACACTAGCTCAAAACTGAGTATGATAAAGGGTTTTTTTATTTAGGGGTAGACTCACTGATCCACAGTCCTCTGCAGGGAGCAGGAACCAAATCTAGTATCAGCAGCAGAGAAAAAGAGAGGGGTGGAGGGGGAAGAAGGGAGGGCATACGATTTCTCCATCTTGGGTTTTTTTTTTTGTTGTTGTTGTTGTTGTTGTTTTTGTTTTTTGGATTTTCGAGACAGGGTTTCTCTGTAGCTTTTGGTTCCTGTCCTGGAACTAGCTCTTGTAGTCCAGGCCTGCCTCTGAGTGTCCATCTTGTTTTTATAGTACCCCAAGACAACACCCAAAGTGGTCCAGCATCTCAAAGGCAATTGGCTGAAGGAGTTCCCCCAGCATACTCTCTCTTGGGGACAAAAGCGTCTTCAGCTACACTATCTAACCATTTCCTCTGCTGTTTTCATCGCTAAGTGCTACTCTCAGATGCCCAGCTTCCTGGAGTTGCTCTTTGATGAGAAGACCCTACCAAGACCAACTGAGATCACTTTGTCTTTCCTGTTTTGGGTCACAGCCATGATCACCTCTAACCATTGAGCGATCCCTGACAAACACCCTTTCACACCACGGCTCAGTCTCCTGGATTTATCCCGTTCGGTGGCTACAGAAACTCAGTAAGCCTGTCAATACTTGCTCATAAGTGGAACTTCACTGTTAAATCCTGAGTTCCTCCCAAAACTTAAATCGCTAGTGGTGCAAAAAGATCTTTCCTGCATTCTTGGTTCCATCTTCTCGTTGTATAAGTAAATTGCCTGAGGTCACAGTCATGAATCTTAGCAAATATCATAATCCAAGAACAAGAACTAGCAACTGGGCGTTGTGGTCCACACCTTTAATCCGGCACTTGAAAGGCAGAGGCAGGCAGATCTCTGTGAGTTTGAAGTCAGCCTGTTCTACAGAGCCAGTTCCAGGACAACCAAAACTTTGTCCAAAGAAAGAAAGAAAGAAAGAAAGAAAGAAAGAAAGAAAGAAAGAAAGAAAGAAAGAAAGAAAGAAAGAAAGAAAGAAAGAGAAGGAAGGAAGGAAGGGAAAAGAAGGAAACATTAACAATGACTTCTATATACAAATAAAGAGCAATGCAGCATGAATACCCAATCACACATAATTTATTTTCTCATCTAAAATATACTTTCTTTGTAGTAACTTATTTGGGCTTTCCTATAGTGGCATTTCATTTGTACTTTAATAAATACAGCTTGCCTGAAGATCAGAGAGTAAAACAGCCCCACTGGTAGACTTTACAGACCAGACAGTGGTCACACACACCTTTAGTCCCAGTAACCACACTAGTTGCCAAAGAAACCGGGAGGTGCATGCTTTAATCCCAGTGGTGCCTGACTTTAATCCCAGCCCTAGAGAGGATTATAAAATCGGAGAAAACAGCTCTCCAACACAGTCTCACTCCTAGAGGAGGCAGGATTGCCATTTTGGACTGGGGTAGAGCCAGTGGCTGGCTGCTTTACTTTTCGGATCTTCAGATTGAACCCCAATTTCTCTCTCTGAGTTTTATTAATCATGCCTTGCTTTCCAACTGCTCTGAGATATATAACTATCAGGCAAGTATCATAATCCTTTAAGACATCAGAAATGGAATGTCCAGAGGGTCAAATAACTTTCTTAAAATATCTCCAATGGTATAGCAGAACTTCATCTACAATCGTGGCCTATGTTAAGACCGAGTAGGATGTCAAGTCCTTTGGGAATATGATAAAGAGTGATACAGTTGAGTCATATGGTAGAATTATTTTTAGCTTTTTGGTAATTCTCTCCACTGACTCCCAGAGGACCGAACCACTTTGCAACTCCTCCAGCAGTGGGTAAGGAACATCCAGCACCTGTTGTCTTGTTGTCCACCATTTGCTGATCTTTGCCATCCTAACTGGGGTAAGATGAAATCCTGAAGTTGTTTCAATTTGCGTTTCCCTAATTGCTAGAGATGGTGAACATCTTTTTGAGATACACCGTAGCCATTTTCCCCTTCTTTAGAGAGTTCTCTGTTCAGGTCCCAGGCTCACATTTTGAATGGGTTATTTGTTTTGTTTTGTTTTTTTTTACTCCATCTTTTGAGTTCTTTTCTCTGAATACTAATCCTCTGTTGGATTTATAACTGGCAAAGATTCTCTCTCAGTCTGTGGGCTTCCTCTTCCCAGCTGATTGTTTCTTTAGCTGTGCAGAATCGTTTTAGTTTTATGAAGTCCTACTTGTCAACTGTTGGCCTTAATTCTCTGACAGATGAAGTCCTATTCTGAGAGTTCTTTTGTGCACCTCTATCATGTTGAATACTTCTTATGTTTTCTTCTAGTAATTTCAATGTTTTAGGTATTAACCTATTTAGAGTTAGTTTTTTGTGTGAGGTGATAGATATGGGTCTAATTTAGCTTTTCTGCATGTCTGTCCATGTCCCTGTCACTCATCCCACAAAGCCTGTAGCTGTAAGAAGCCCAAGGAAGCTATGGAGAGAGACTTGGGGGTGTGGGAACTAGGAAGCAGTCCAGCTGAGCTCCCAGCTAGAAGCCAGAACCAGCGTGTCAACCCCATAAATGCGCCTTTGTAGGTCAATAGGTCCCAGTCAGGACATAGAGACTGTCTACAACCTGCCCTGCCAAGTTGGAAGATCTACACAGACCAAATAAAGAATTGCTAGAATTTTAAGTCCATAATTTTGCAATGGTTCGTTTTATAACGAATAACCGGAATCTACCTTTCTAAAGCATATGCTGGTCCCCTTTGCGTCCCTATGGCAAAACACCTGAGACAAACAGCCGGAAGAAGACAGAGTCCTGTTGGCTCATGTGTTACATGTGTCTGCGCATGCTCAGCTGGCCTCCATCGCTCGTGGGTTAGGAGAGTGAAAGCACCATGAAGGGAGGCCTATGAAAGAGACCTGCTCACTGCAAGGCCTCTGGGATGCACAAAGAGAAAGAATGTGCCTGGATCTCAGTATCCCATCTAGGGACTGTCTCAAGGAGCTAACTTCCTCCCACTCGGCCCTGCCCTGAATCACTCCACCTCCTGATGAGGCACAGGCTAGTGACCCATTCAACACAAGGCCTTTGCCGAGACCGGACCTGTAAACAAACACATAACATCAAACTGGTTAAGCACTGTGAACATTTCCGTGTTTGTTACCCCTGGTCTTTTTCATATGAGAAAAGTAAATGAAAGCAACCCCTTTCGATGTATAAAAGCAAGAAAAAAAGAGATACTTAAACAAACTGTTTTAAAATGCCCCCAACCCTAAATAATAAAATCGTACTATAAATATGTTAGTATTTGGTACAAAACTCTGTGAAAAGAATTAAGCCCTCCAGCCTTGACTATTCCTCGAAGGCCTTCTAAAAATAGGAAACAAAAACTGAAATTCATGTCACTTTGTTAATGGCATCACTTAAAACTATAAGTTAATTAACTAATTAACAACTTAATTAACTCAGCACTTAATTTACTTACTTGAGTTCACTTAAATTCCCTCGACATGATTTAATGAACTTTCAGTGTAATTCCTGACTAACCATGTAAATTGTGCGATGTGTATCTGTTCAATTGAGGAGACATTTCTTGAAATTAAACAATTTAAGGCAGATGCTAAGCCTAACTGTGTGAGTTTTCTTTTCTCGCCAAGAGAAAACTTGAACTGAATTTCTGGTTTAGCAATTCTCCCACACTGCACTTTCTTTTCTTTCAAAAACAAAAAATAAATGCCTGAATGTGTTGATTTGCTTAAATGTATCAAAATTAAGTTCACAAATTATCGAGCCAAAGTGAAACATTTTTATAATATATATTAAAAGTGTATTTCTAGGTTCTTTTTAGTTTTGTTGGATATATCAATTAGACATACTAATGCCCATTATGACATTTTATACATGTATATATATTATTATATTTACTTCCCATTATCTTCACTTACTCTCCCTCTGCTTCTGCTGATCCCTTCATCTTCTCAAGGAGTGTGGCTTCTCCTGTCACATCTTTTAGCTTTGTTTGTTTGGCTTTGGTTTTGGTGACCCAATGAGTCTCATTCCAGTTGCTTATAAGAGTTGGGTATGGGTCATCTTCAGGAACATGGGCTACTTCTCGGAGGCTGTGCGAACGCAGGAAAACTCCCTCCCCCAGCAAACGTTAACTGCCCGCAGAGCCTCATGAGCTCCTTCCTTCTCCATGATGGGACATGGAGGAGCCTTGTCTTGTGCAAATTCTACACGGGTTATCACAGCTGAAAGAACTGCCTCTGGGTCCAACAATGCTTACAGAGCACAAGAGAAAAACCAACTGTGCGTTTCTGTTTTTCATGTGTTTACTTATTTCACTCATTTGTTCACATAGATGAAACTGCATTGCTCATGGTGTTATCACTGGGATTACTGTATTCTTACTATTTTCCTGATAGGTCATTGTTGGCGAAGGCTGCTTGCTCATTCCGGCTGCCCAGAACCAAAATAACCACACAGAAACTGTACTATTTGTGATACTGTTTAGCCAATAGCTTAAACATATTTCTTAGCTAATTCTTATTATCTCCATTAATCTGTGCATCACCACAAGGTCGTGGCCTACGGGCAAAATTCTGACAGGCTCTGGCAGAGGCATCTGTCTCCTGCAGGCAGCTACATGGTTTCTCTGACTCTGCCTACTCTCTCTATATTATATCTCTTCTAGCCTGGATTTATTCTGTTAAACTATTGGCTGAAAGCAGCTCCAATAAAAGCAAAACATATACAGAAGAGAACCCCACACCAGGTTATTTTGTTGATATTTTTACAAAAACCTCCCTCTAAAACAAACTGCAAGCCTTTGCAAATCCAGCTCTTCTTCAAATATGGTTTTAGAAACAATGACTTAACTGCACTAAACCCTGGAAAACAAAGACAAAAATATGAGGGTCCCTTGCTCTCGTAGAGCTTACATGTTGATGGGATGGGTGGGGTGGTGCTGCTATCCAGTTTAACCACACACAGCATGCGCTAAATATATGGAGAAGTAAGAAGAGCCAAGTAAGACGGGAAAGAAAAGTCTGGTGGGAGAAACAAAACTTGGAGGGAATGAAAAATGGAGAGCCTTAAGAACCTCACGCCTAGCAAATCATGTGCAGAAAGTCAGAAAATAAAGCAGGTAATAAGAAAAGCATAGAACTGATCTCATCTGGTGAGAGCAGAGGTCACACGGTACATGAAGAATGGCAGGCCTGGGGCCCAACTCCAGAAGGATCCCTGGAGAATATACTGAGAGGTGTCCCTCATGGGGGCAACCCCAAGACAGAGGCACCGAATTTCTGAGTTGAGAAAAAGATCCAGCGAGGAG
>NC_022015.1:46932891-46955391 GCF_000317375.1 Microtus ochrogaster | reverse complement strand
GGATACATGATTGGGAAAAAGAATATGCCAGAGAGTCTCAGGGGTTAGACTGGAAGCAGCCATGATGACTCCTGGAAAGACCCCAAACAAGACTAACCCAAGTGATTTCCACGCTTCAAATGTCTGAGTAAAATAGGGTCCCATGAAAATCGAGATATGGTCTGGACCCTTTGCCTTGATCCTAAGGCTGAATGTTTCTCTAGCCCTGCCCACACCCTGCTCTCTTCATCACTCTGTGCGTGGAGGGGCTCGGCAGCCTGGAGTAACACTCTCCTAGGTCTAGGCTAAGGGAGTCTGTAAGACCCTGAGACTAGAGTCTAGGGTCGTAGAGGAGAGAGAACTGGACAAACAGCCGCTCCTGGACAGCCACATCTTTTTCTGTAGGTTTTAGAAAAAAAAAAAAACCATGCAAATAGCCAGTTTATTGCAATAAAGTCTGGCTTGGAACTCCGGGTCACAGCAAAGCGTCACCAATAATTGCTTAAAGGGTAAACCAAATACGCCTGAGATAACAGACACTGACTGCGGGCATCCGGATTATTGTGTAGTTGTTTATGGGCTGCGTGGGGTGGGATGGGGTGAGAGGTAGGGTGGAGATTACACCGGGAAACTTAAATCCAATCGTTTTGGTGCTGGTGCGGTGATGATTTTCTGAAACCGGGTTTGCAGGCAGCTGGAGAACGCACATTCCGCCCCGGCTGCTGCTGTTATTGCAGCCGCTACAAGCCTACATAACTTGCCTGAATTAAATCAACCTGATGAGAGACCAGGAGAGCGAACAGGCCCTACCACAACCGCCCAGGTTGTGTGGCGATGCTGGGCACCACTCTTGCAAATCCCGGAGGATTCTGTATGACGTCGGCGGCCCGCTCTCCTGGGTCCCAATCGTCCCGCGCGTGACTCCTGGACAGCTCTCGTGGCCGCGTGGGCCAGTTGGAGCACCGGTGGTGGGCAGCATTCTCTTCCCTTGCTAAGTCCACACTGAACGAGATGGCTTGTGGTCCCCGTCGCAGCGTTCCGCCTTTGCTGCTGTGTCTTGATGATCTAAGTTGCACAGAGCTGGCCGCCGTTCCGGGTTGGCTGGCCCAAGCTGGAGACATAGACCACCCGTATCGCGCCCCTTGGCGACTAACTCTAGGTGGCAGCGGCGGGTTGCCCAGTTCTAAGGAGAGTCGGCCTTGCAACTGAAAGGTTCAGGGTCCACCTTGCAGGCTGAGTTTGCCCCTCTATTCCTGAAAGAGCTCTTCCACCCAATGGGTTCCCAGACGCCCCGCAGGCCACTTGCCTAGGAGAGGAAACTGGTCCCAGAAAAGAGGCGCCGCGGGTCCCGGATCCCACGGAAGAGATGCCCTGGCATCAACAGAAGACGTTGCTTGCCTGAACAGCCTTTAAATGCCAGCCAGGCGGGTGGAGCTGCCCATAGAGGCGTCACAAGGATGGGTAGACCCCAACCTGCACGGGTGGACAGAAGTAGGAGTGACCCGCCTCCCGCCGATTTGGCTGTCACTGTAAATGTGGACGCCCTGGGAATTCCTCCGCTGCTGAGCTCCTTAAACTGCCTCAGTTAATGAAAAGCCTCGCCGAAATTCTTTTGGCGCGAGAAAAGTTCCTGACGTGAAGTGGCAGTGAGGGCTTCTTCTTGCTTCTTAGGTCAGGCGAAAACTCTGCTGCAGCCTCTCTTCCGCTGCCCTCACATTTGATCCTCTGCCTTACACATTTGATCTTACCACCTATCGGGCCGGGTAGGTCTTATCCTAAGAGGACAAACTGGCCAAATAGCAGGAGCTAGAGGTTTCGGTGAAGGCTCAAAACGGAGAAAGGAACCCTAATCGCCTCACTCCAGGATCTCTGCCGAGGCCATCCAGGGACACCCCCCCCAATTCTACCACTTACCAAACCCCAGAAGCATCCTTTGGACGTGTAGCCAAGATTACAGGTTAGAGCCCACCTTTCTCGCCCCTGAACCAAAGAAGTCTGCCTCTGAGTTTATGCTTAGGAGAGGAATTCAGATCTAAGGAAGCCCTCCCCATTAACTGCTCTTTTTCAAGTGAGGAAACTGGAAAGAACCCTTAAATTTTCCAACTTCAGAAACAATCCTGAGACTGAGGGAGGCCCCGAGACAGGAATAGTTAGATTGTTTGCTTCTAAATGCTGCTTTCTCTACCAACATGAGGGCAAACGTGAGCCAAGCCAGAATAAGACTCAGGTTCTTTGAAAAGGAGTAGAAATTTCCACAACGCTGAAAGGATGAATACAACAACCAAGGGGAGGGGCCTTTACCCCTGATTCGGTCACTGTTCCCTTCCGGGTCACACGAAGGTTTGATGATATCTTGGCTTCCTCTGTAATCTTAATGATATTCCTCCCGCAGGTAAGGAGACTAGCTACACAACCAGGTGATGGTACCCCTCGGCCCCCTGCCTCTGATATTGTCAGCCCAAAGAAACCTCATGCGGTCTGTCCACGTGTTCCAGAAAGGATTGGAGCCTCCCCCTCCCACCATCGAAGCTTCTTCATCCTAGCTCCCTGCCTATTGTCCTTCAGCCCTCTAAACCAAGGTTCATAGGGGAATTCGTGCCTCCCTGAACCTAGTGCGCCTACCGGGACACTGTGTAGGCCCGTGCCTAATAAAATCAGGATCGAGTTGGCATTTGAGGAAAATGCCCTACAGCTCTTCTTTCTATTGGCTTCCACCTACGACCCTCTGGGCATCTCTCTTTCTCCAAGAGAAGGGGCGTTGAAGACAATGATGCTCCAAACTGGGTGCCGAGTGGCTAGCACACAGGGAAACTAAGAGAGGGTGGTTGAAAAGACCCGGTCGGGATGAGAAAGCAGTGCCCCGCCCCCTTGCTAGGGGTATGGGCCTTGTGAAACACAGCCGCAGCGACTCGCCTGGACAGTGACCCCTTTTCAGTGGTCAAACAGCGCTCCCCAGCCAACCTGGGCTGGCTAGTGGATAGTAAATGCAAAGGGTCGGAGTGTCCAGTGAAAATGGACAAGGGGCAGGGATGAGACACTGTGCCTTGCCCCTTCTTCAGCAAAAGACTAGGCTGTGGAGGCGGCGAGTCCCTCTGCCTCGGTCATGTGATAGTCTCGAAGCGCAAGCTGCAGGGGTCTCGGCGTCTCGGGGACCATTACAAAACGCAGCCAGGAGAGCGCGTCGCTTCCGCTGCCGCGCTTCTTCTCAAAACCCGCGGGGCAGAGCGGCTGCAGCTGCAGCGCAGACGGCTGTGCCGACCGACCGGGCGAGCCGGGTCCTGGCCTGTCTTCGCCTACGCCCCCTGCAGCCTGAGGCTAGCTCCGGGAGCCCTGAACACCCTCCCCTCCGTAGAGACTGCGGGAGCCTCTGCTACGGACACCACCAAACTTTTTTTCCTCGGAGCCAACACACCTAGGGCTCCATCCTCAACTCTGCTGCAGATCTCCTGAGAAAGAGGGCACAGGCTGACAGAAGAGTATTCTCCTCCCCTTATCCTGCAACCCCTTCCTACAAGATCTGAACTCCAGCGCGGACGGACCCGGTACCGGGTCAGCTTCCTGGCGTTGGAAAGTCAGGTCACCAGTGGCCTCGGGACAACTGGCACAAAAGCGGTTTTAAAGACCCGGAGTCTCCACTGCCCAGTCGATTTGACCTGAGCTACCCTTGTACCTAGAAAGGGCGACAAGACCAAAAAGAAATTCATTCAACCGCCTTCCGCTCCAGAACTCACGACTGGTCACCGGAGCCGGAGAACACTTAGAGAAAACCAAGGTAAAGCTGGTGAGTCTCTCTGCCTACTGTGCAGGCCTGTCTGCAACCGTCGAGACCAAAAGTTGTGAGCACCGTCGAGCTGTTACATTGGCCGGAAAGCCAATCGTGGGAACCCAGGCAGCTCCCAGAAGGAGGACCCGAAGTAAACGGGTTCTGGGAGCTTAAAGGACTCGCGATCCGGGCTGCACAGGTGGAGAGTTAGAGGGGACGCTTAGGCCAGAGATCGGGCTACCGAGAGGCATTGAGGCCCGCTTTGGGCCAGTAGGAGGTGGAGGAGCCTGAGAAGATGCCACGGCCCGGGAAGAGCTCATACAGCGACCAAAAGCCGCCCTACTCATACATCTCACTGACAGCCATGGCTATCCAGCACTCGGCTGAGAAGATGCTGCCTCTGAGCGACATCTACAAGTTCATTATGGAGCGGTTCCCCTACTACCGCGAGCACACGCAGCGCTGGCAAAACAGCCTTCGCCACAACCTCTCCTTCAACGACTGCTTCATCAAGATCCCGCGGCGGCCGGACCAACCGGGTAAGGGCAGCTTCTGGGCTCTTCACCCTGACTGCGGTGACATGTTCGAGAACGGCAGCTTCCTGCGGCGCCGCAAGCGCTTCAAGGTGCTGCGCGCAGACCACGCTCACCTGCACGCAGGAAGCAGCAAGGGCGCTCCCGGGACGGGGCCCGGAGGCCATTTGCACCCCCATCATACCCACCACCCGCACCACCACCACCACCACCATCATCACCACGCAGCACACCATCACCACCACCACCACCCGCCCCAGCCGCCGCCGCCGCCGCACATGGTGCCCTATTTCCACCAGCAACCGGCTCCTGCTCCGCAGCCGCCACACCTCCCGTCGCAGCCCTCGCAACAGCCACCGCCTCAGCCGCAGCCTCCACAGCCGTCCCATCCCGGCAAGATGCAGGAGGCGGCGGCCGTGGCGGCCGCAGCTGCGGCAGCGGCGGCGGCGGCGGTGGGCAGCGTGGGGCGTCTGTCTCAGTTTCCACCCTACGGGCTGGGCTCGGCCGCGGCCGCAGCTGCCGCCGCCGCCGCGTCCACCACGGGCTTTAAACACCCCTTCGCCATAGAGAACATCATCGGGAGGGACTACAAAGGAGTGCTGCAGGCTGGAGGGTTGCCTTTGGCATCTGTCATGCACCACTTGGGCTACCCAGTGCCAGGCCAGCTCGGCAATGTTGTCGGCTCTGTGTGGCCTCACGTTGGCGTGATGGATTCGGTGGCCGCGGCCGCCGCCGCCGCCGCCGCAGCTGGGGTCCCGGTAGGCCCGGAGTATGGGGCGTTCGGGGTGCCAGTCAAGGCCCTGTGTCACTCGACAAACCAGAGCCTGCCAGCTGTACCGGTGCCCATCAAGCCCACGCCTGCGCTACCACCCGTGACCACGCTGCCGCCAGCTCTGGCAGTCCCCACGGCGTCACAACAGCTGCCCGCTCCTTCCACCGTGTGCGCGGCCGCCGCCTCACCCACAGCCCCTCTCTTGGAGCCCACCGCAGCCAGCACGGCCGACAGCAAGGGAGGCTCGCTGCACTCGGTGTTGGTGCACTCCTAGGGGAGGAGACACCTGCCAAGAGACTTGAGTCAACAGCCTCAGAGAGCATCCCAAAGAGGCAAAGTTGGCTTCGCGCAAAAAAAGAAAGCATTTTATAAACTGATCGACATCTCAAAAGTGGACGTTCCACTGGTCTGAATAAATGTAACCTCTTGGTGTCTGTGTTTATACTATCTTGTAAATCACATTAATGAATGCCCATTTTCAGGTAAGAGTTTCTATTGTAATAAAAAAAATCGTTAAGTTATGAGGGGGAGGGAGCAAAAATGGTTAGGGAACCTATTTCAGGCAAAGAGGAACTGGAGTTCACCCCCTTCCTTGAGCAAAAGCTGGACGACCTAATCCGGGACAAGAACCACAGAGTGACGGAAATGCAGACCACAAGTTTCAGTCTACAAGGTCTCCTGCGTCCGCAGCCGCCTTCCCACTATGGAAAACTCGTCTTAGATGGTAAGGGAAAGGATGCGTTTTGCCTCGTTATTTCCTTGGTCAGGAAAAGGGACCAGAAATAATAGTCGAATAAAGTCGCTTTGATGGGGAGGGGTGTTTAGCGGGAACTTTGAAAAACGGTTACATTTCTCGGCTGTGACCCAGGGTCGAGGAGGATAGTAGCGAGAGCTAAAGTAATTAGTTCGCACAAAAGAGAATGGCGGCGGCTTAAAGAGCAAAGCTCCAGATTAAAAAAAAAGTAAAGTTCGGGGAGCCCCCGGAGAGAGAGAATAAAGGCGACTTTCCACCTGCGACTCCTCTGTGTTATCAGTCGGGTGAGAAACCTTCTGCAGTCTGAGAACACAGTTCATTCCCACGACCATTTCCATGTAGACTTTGAAGGAAGTCACTGGTATCGCAGATTTTTGCTCCTCTCATTCATCAGTATGAGGAGGTCTAGTCACCTCGGAGAGGGGCGCGCAGAGGGGAGAAGGGCTGCCGTCTGCTTCCTCTCTCCAGCACAAATGAAGAGGCATCGCCTTTGCTCGCTGCGTGTCTTTTCAGGCGAATTCTTCAGTTGCTGTTTGTGAATAAACTCACCCTGTCGTTGTTGCCTTTCTTGGGTTTTGAGACCCAGGAACAGCACTTTACTGACAACAAACTTATGCCGGGGTGTTGAGTGGCCCTTGCTCTAAGTCCCCTCTGGCCTGTATGGGCGCCACCGCTTCGTTCCTATTTGCCAGTGTTGTATCAGGTGTTCATTAAAACTTCTCTCTGGATATACCCATGCCGGTGTGAGGGTGTTCTCTTCTTAGCAGATGAGGCCACCGTTGAAAGTTCTCCTCCCAGTCCTTAATTTCTTAACTTCAGACTTTCAAGAGACCTGAGTTCAGCAACGGGAGTGCCATCTCTAGCGACAATATTCTTTGCCGCTTCCACTGCTTGCTCCGACCACCTGTCAGCTCGCTAATTTCTACCCATCTCCATCACTCTCCTTTCCCACCTGAATTTCATTCAGTCCAAGTCAATATCAGAGTCTAAAAAAAAAAAAACCCGCAACAGGAAATTTTTTTCTATCACCACTAATTGGCAACATTTTCCGAGGTTGGCAGGGGCAAGTCAGGCCCCCCCCCACCGCTCTCAGTGCCCACGGAGCAGGTGTGGGGCTGGATTCTGGCTGACCCAGATCAACACAGCCGGAAGATGCCACTGCCACTGATGTCGTGGCGAACACTAACTACAGGTGGGTGGGAAGTGCCCCCCGCTTTGGGAGACCTGTTGCTTGCCCGGCATAGGGAACAGAAGTCTGCCTGTGGGGTCTGCTGGCAGCTGGGTGACCGCTTCTTGGGCAGGAGGCACGAACGGCCTTGAAGTGCCCTAGCAGGCATTCACAGTCACAACCTCGGGCTCGGGGCAGAAAGCCACGACTGGGCCTCTGTGCAGCCCCCTTCCTGTCCCCCCCCCCCGACCTCCAGCAAAATCCCATTGTAAGCCAGTTTTCCTCTGCCTACCAAATCTAAGAAATTCCTCCGACCTTCCGTTAGAAGAAGGTAAGGAGACAAAACGGAGAGTTAGTTACTCGGCAATATTGCTGGTGTATGTTCAGAGGAGACCCTAGAAAAACAAAAATAACAACAAAAAAACAAACCAAACCAGGTGTTTGTGCCCACCCCCTTTTACAAAGTTCATTACAGTGTGTCACTAAGTTTTGACACATCTTAGGTAGCTGCCTCGCTGGTACTCGGTCCACTGGAGAGTTTGCCTAACTTTCCCGTGGATTTTTCTCTCCACTAGTACTAGGCGGTAGAAAGAGAAAAGGGGGGCCAGGACACAC
Organism: Microtus ochrogaster; assembly: GCF_000317375.1. Classification (NCBI taxonomy): domain Eukaryota; kingdom Metazoa; phylum Chordata; class Mammalia; order Rodentia; family Cricetidae; genus Microtus; species Microtus ochrogaster. Next base: position 46,947,807 of record NC_022015.1, on the reverse strand, counting down.
TGATATGGGGGCCAGGAATTATGGGAGACTTTGGAGTCTGCCTTTTCTTTGTCCACTTTCCCATTAGTTGGTGCCTGAAACCCCGCTGGGAGCCTAGTTTAGGGGTTTATAGACCTTTGAACCCGAAGAAAGAGTCTCTGTCTTCTAGGCGGTTCTTTAAGTAAGTATTGCTTCTTCTTTATGGATCAGTCAGAATGGTTCCTGGTAAATGTTTATGGTGTCGATGGTCCCAATTCTGGACCTTGCCTCCAGCCCCAAAAGGAAGCAAACAAGTAGCCAATCTCTGTCATTTCCAGGACCCTTCCTGCCACCAGCCCCTGTTGGGCACCCTTTCTATCTCAGTGGAGAAAATTGTTGGCTTCGTGGTTAGAGAAAACAGGAAGGGTTCCTGGGAAGGCAAAGTGAAGTGCACGGTGGTGACCGTGATCAAGTTCTTGTTTCAGAAAGGACCCCGGTGTTCCATGAAGCTGTTCATGGCAGAAAGAAGGGATTTCTCAGAATAAGTAGATGCTAATGGGGAGGGCTGTCCCCAGTTAGACACCTCCTCTATCCCAAGACCTCCCAACTCAGTGGGATTGGGCTGCACTGTGAGGGAATACATCCCGATGAACAGTGGCTGCCAGGCCTGGGACCTGGCAGACGGTCGCATGGCACACCTCTGGGGCTCTAGAACAGGAAGACCCAGCCCCCAGCTTCTTGCTTTACACCAGGATCAGATTATTATTATTATCATGTGCCAAAGCAGGCCTGCTTAAAGCCCCTGTGTGTACTTCAAGTGTGTTTTCAGGGGCCAGGTCACTTACGAAATCTTGAGTTTATATGATCCACTGAAGCTGGTATACAGATAGTACTTAACTGCATGTCACTTTGGCCACTTTCCGCTTAGCATTGGTCTCATCTGCGCTCACAGGCAGCTGCCCTCTACATATTAGAAGACAGAAAATTAATTTGAGGCATGGGAGAGATAAAAGAAGAAACTTATAACCTTCTTGGGTTACAGGTGTGATTAAAGGCATCATTTTCTAATGTAGGCCGGGCACTGGGGACAGAACTGTCCGCTGTGCTCCTGTGTGCCATTGCTCAGCCCATGTCCCCACTTAGCTGAACTAATAGAACCCCTGAGAAAGGTGGTAAAAAAGGCAGTGAGGAAGGGGAGTTTAGTGTAGATGCCCTTGTCCTTACAGACAGGAAGAAAAATAACTTGAACCTATCAATTTTACTTTATTCCCCTAAAAATAAGATAAAAATGAAAATACCGAGCTACGGGCTGAGAGAGAACGAAGCCACATTTAGCTATGGTCTCAAGGAAAGCAGGCCCTCCTGCAAGGGCCCGTTGGCACAGTTGGCATCTGGCACTTAGGAAGTCTGTCAGCCAGGCTGGCTTGTGGTCAATTATCTCCTTAAGTAATCTGGCATTGGTCCAGCCAGGGAGGACAACTAGTTGCATTCCCAGGAATCCGAGCCAGCTAACTGAAAATGGCACTGTGAATTCCAAACATCTTTACACAGGCGGCTGGAAGGCTCCACACATCTCCTCCTGAGACTCAAAGGTGATGTCTGCCAGCTTGGCACCAGAACAGGAGTCAGAGGAGAGCATGGCAATAGGACTCCCTAGGAGAAGGATCATGGATCATCAAAGCCACAGACTTCCTCTAAGTTCCATTCCCTACCCAAACTGCCAATCCTAAAGTGCACAAGATAACAGAGAGCTTCCACACCGTTGTTCTTCAGTGGAAGGAAGAAGGATAGTTGGGGAGCATGCTCCCATCTTGGGTGGTAGCCTTTGTGACAAAATCCCTGTGTCTGTTGTTCTACACAGGATGCAGGGGCAGCACAGAGTTAGTGTTGAAATGGGAAACTAAAAAACAATTACAAAACCCAGGGATAACTCTTGTCAGGGGTTTAAGGACAGAGCAGGGATCCAAATGCAGATGGTAAATCCTTGAATTCTGGAGAGCAAAGCAATCTTTTCAAGTTCGGCATTCCTGTGTTGCTCATTCAAAGTATTCCCATTAATATTATTTTCCTAAGTTCAAGCGCCACCTCTTGCCCTTTGGGGGAGATTGAAGGGTTTTGCTTGGGTTTTGAATTCAGCATTAAACCATTGTTTAAATGGCACAAGCTTGGCAGAACTCCAGATATTTTCTGTCCTAAGCACTTTCTCCCTTTAACTAGACCCTGTGTGTTTTAAGAAAATTCAAGCCACATGTTGCTCTTTCCTCCTTACATCCAAATGCAATTTTACTGAATTTTAGCATGGTCCATGAAATTCAAATTCTGCGTTTTAATCCGTAATACGTTCCCATGATCTACACAAGTCACATGATATGCTCACATATCATCATGCAGAAAATAAAACATGTGAAAACTGTAGTTGTATTTTTGCAGAACTATTTTGATAAACTAAAGAAAGCCATGAAGAGAATGTCATTATCAAGGGGCATTTTATAAAATTATTAAAAAAAAATCAAGAAAATGCAACTTAATAACTCATGGAAATATTTAAGTAATATTACAAAGAAGACATTTTACTCGTGTTTAATTTGATCCAAATAGTTCTTCCCTGTCACAAGTAACAGCCTTTTGTACACACGGGACACCCAGGCTGTGCTCATAAGTCACAGACCCCATTGTGGAGGCGTCATTTTTACCATGCATTAGAATGTGTTTTCCCATCTGAGCCACCAGTCTTGTCAGCACCTTCACGGACAGCATGTTTTTGCTGTTACTGCAGATAGATGCTCAAAAAAAAGGGAACTGGAGAGAGGAGAGGCAGGCCCAGCTGAACTGCAGTCAACCCAAAAAGGGTTTATACGTAATGAAATACAGAGATGAAAAAGGGAGGAGGAAGGGAGGAAATAGGAAAGGAAAGAAAGGCAGGAAAGGCAGACTGTGATTAGTACTAGCAAAGCAAAAGCACATTTCAGGAATTATTTTCTAACTTATGCCATTTCTTTGTTTCTACTTTTGAGAAATCACAGGCCAACTCTTTAATATATGTGACATTTTCTTTAGTGCCACCGATCTGACATAGTCTTGCCATAAAAACATGATTCTATATCCTTTTAAAATGTTGCTTAGTTTGACAGAATCGTGCTTATGTCATTTTCAGTTTCACTTCCTGTCATTTAGGTGTTCATCCAACATTTTCATGACATTAAATTTACTGCAATTTATTTTGTAGAATAAAACTAAGCCCCTGTTGGAAAATACTTAATAAACAATGATGTTTACATACTATGGGTATCCAGGAAATTATAAGTGATGCTTTATAAAATTTTGTTTCTAATAACAAATGTTTATAAAATCCCATAGAAGGAAAAGAGGTCTCTAGTATGATCTCAACCATATAATACACATCAAAAAATTACCTGAGTGGAGACATAAAATATGAACAGCTGGTGATTTAGAGCTGGTGAAATGATGCCATCTTCTTTTCATTCGTTATAGATTGGTTGGATTGTCTACTCTCATCATGTTTAAGGCTTATAAAAAGAAAGATAATAAAAAAAATCTAGGCCAGCAAGTGCTGGCACGTACCTTTAATCTCAGCACTCTGGCAGCAGAGGAAGGTGGATCTCTGTGAGTTCAAGGTCAACCTTGTCTACATGAGCTAGTTCCAGGAAAGGGTCCAAAGCTACAGAGAAACCCTGTCTCCAAAAAAGGAAAAAACAAAACAAAACAAAAAAAAACAACAACAACTGTAGAAGTTAACTCGATTTGGGAAATAGCCAGGGTAGCTAAAAGACAAAACATTTATATTTTTATTTATTGTAAGGGGAAAACTCATGAAACAGGAACAAGAAGTCCAAGCTCTTCTGTGCTGCAATGGAACCACAGAGAGACAGCACCTGGGCCTTGTGCCTGTTTTTCTCCCAGTCCCAAAAAGCCACACCCTAACTTGGTCCCATCTCTTAAAGATAATTGGTTAAGCAAGCTTCCTCATCACCTTCCCCTTTTGTCTAAACAAGAGGATCCAAACCCAATACAAAATTATATACAATGGGAACAGATATCAAGTATAAAATTACAACCAACATAAACAATTTTAAGCAAGGAACACATGACAAATGTTTTAATATACATTCTATTCCAAAGAGTCTAAGTCTTGCGTCAGAAATAAGCTTGGCTAAACCATAAGAGGAAGGTAACTACAACGATCTTATCTTTAACCCCATCGAAGGCCTGAGAAGAGAGATAATATTACTTGAGTAGGCAGGAAGTACAATCAAGCAGCTTCCAATGCAAGCAGTATATGAGGGAGACAACTGGCTAGCTGTGCGATCACCCAAAGTCTCATTTGCAATGTTGAAGCAACCAACTTTGGCTAAGGCCTAGCGTAACTGACAAACCATTTTTAGAGGCAGGGGATTTTTTTTAGAACCGTCTTACCCTGTCTTGGCAAGGTTTGGCAGTCTTTTTCCTTGTGTCCTGCTTATCCAGTCTATATACCATGTACTTTGCCAGTGGTTGAGGCATGAGCAGTTTCTTGCCCAAAGGCCAATAGTGCCAAGAAGAAAACAAACTAGGAATGGAGTGTCTTTGGTACTCAACATTATCTCAGGAATAGATGGGTGCTGTCAGGAGCAATTGTGTGTCATATCAACAGAATCCTAAGTTATTTAAATGCCATGTTCTACAGATCCTTGAAGTGGTTGAAGATTAACTATGTAGGCAGAATACAATCTCTATGTATCTAAAGAACCTAACTAATCTGACTATATGTATAACAAACATGAACAACTATTAATCTATAATGTTTAATACCTGTATAACTTAAAAGACTAAGACTTCATGTCAGAATATTAAATAATCTATAAACAAATGCACAGCAAATCAGGACAATGACCTCAAAATGTAAACAATGTATAAGTATCTTGACCAGAGGTAAGAATAATATATAATGTGAGGGAACCAGAGAGAGAGAGAGAGAGAGAGAGAGAGAGAGAGAGAGAGCGCACCTGGGCCGTGGGCCCATTTTTATCCCTGTCCCAGAAAGCCACACCCTAACTTGGTCCCACCTCTTAAAGATAATTGGTTAACAAAGCTTTCCCATCAAACAACAAAAATCTAGGCTATATAATAGGCATTTCAACAAAATATCAATTATGTTGTTTTGAAAAAGAATCTCATTGGGCTGCCCAGCCTTTACTTGAATTCGTGATATTCTAGCCTCAGCTCCCCCACATGTTGACATCATAGCAGTGCACCACCACATCTGGGTTAATGACTTATTTTAAAGTGTATGTCTGACCTGGTAGTACAGGCCTGTAATCTTAGCTACCTAAGAGTCAGAGGCAGGAGCAGGGAACCTTTAAGGCCTGCTTGGGCCTCTTCAATAGTTTCCTGAAGCACAATTAATAAAAACTCAGAGACAGATACTGGTGTTCAACCTGAAGTCCAGAAAAAGCAAAGCAGCCAGCCACTAGCTCTTACGTTGACCTCCGTCCGAAAATGATGATCCTGCCTCCAGGAAACCTCAGAATGAGACTGAGAGCTGTCTCCTCCCATTTTATAATCCTTTCTACTTCTGGGAATAAGGGCAAGCACTACTACCACCCAGTTTCTATGGCAGGCTAGTGAGGCTCCTGCGATTAAAGGTATGTGTTATTGCTGCCTGGTCTGTAAGGCTGACCAGTGTGACTCTCTGGCAAACTTTATCTATTAAGATACATATAAAATGCTACCACAGCTTCCTGTCTAAACTGCTTCTTTCCTTATTTGGGGGGGGAGGTCACAGAAATCTTCAAAGTCTCTCATTCTCACTTATGAGACTGTAGTCATCAATGCCACTGCAAAGAAAACTTCCCTGTCCATAGCAGCCTGGGGCAGCATGGATCATAAACATTCACATGGTTTTCACTGGCAGCCTGGATCTCAGACATCAGTACAAACCTCAGAAGTCTTCTGAGGAGACTTAACTCAGGAAATGAACCATTCTTCATCTCAGATTTTTTTTTTTTGTTGTTGTTCAGAAATATTTCTTTAAAAGATGGCTCAGAGCCGGGCGATGGTGGCGCACGCCTTTAATCCCAGCACTCGGGAGGCAGAGGCAGACGGATCTCTGTGAGTTCGAGACCAGCCTGGTCTACAGAGCTAGTTCCAGGACAGGCTCCAAAGCCACAGAGAAACCCTGTCTCGAAAAACCAAAAAAAAAAAAAAAAAGATGGCTCAGTCTGCTTTACTTGTTACCTAGTAGTACTTGCTCAGGGTTAACAATGCCTCCAATGGGCTGGACCCTCTGTCAATCCTTAACCAAGAAGACCCTCCACAGACCCCCTGACTTATAGTGGTTTGAGAGAAAATGGCCCCCAAAGGGAGTAGACCATCAAGAAGTGAGACCTTGTTGGAGGAAGTACATCACTGTGGGGTCAGGTTTTGAGGTCTCTGTATCTCAAGCTTTCCTCAGTGTGACAGATGGTAGACTTGATGTGGCCTGCAAAATGTAGGACTCTCATCACCAGCACCGTGTCTGTCTCCACACCATCATGCTCTCTTTCAAGACCATAATGAATGAACCTCTGAAACTGTAAGTGAGCCACCCTCAATTAAATGTTCTCTTTATAAGAGTTGCCATGGTCAGGGTATCTCTGCACAGCAAAAGTAAACCCTAACTAAGACAGAATTTGGTACCAGGGATCCGAGTATAGTTGTGATAGGCCTGCCCATGATTTTGTTTGGAAGGATATGGACTTTGGCACTTTGGGTTATGAATGCTTACTCACTGCTTAATTGGTCATGCTAGTAGGAACATGGAAGACAGAGGTTCTAAGAGTTATTTGAACTGTCTGGGAGTCATTCAAGAGGTTTCAGAGAAGAGTTTTTGTATGTTGCCTAGAGATTGTTCGTGTGATATTTTGGTGAAGGAAGTGGCTGCATTTTGCTCTTGTCCAAAGAATCTTCTTGAGGCTAAAGTGAAGAGTTTTGGATTAATTCTGTTGGCAGGTTCTGGTTTTATAGTTAAGGATAGAAGAAATGGATTATAGAACTTGCCTGTACGCCTAAGGACAGCCTCTGAGGCCAGGCATGTATCAGGGGTGTCCCTGAATGGAGAGCTAGTAGACAGGCCACTGTGTGAAGCTGTGAAGTTGCAGCCTGGATTGCCTTGGAGAACCCAGGATGTTAGAGATGCCAGAGTCGTGGGATACCTGCCGAGAAGAGCTGCTAACAGGAAGTGGAATGAGCCCAAGAGAAAGAAGTGTGTGGCAGTCAGCAGAGCTGACTCCTTTTGATTAGGTTCATGGCCCCAGCTCATAGAATGGTAAGCTACATTTAGGGTGCATTTCCCACCTAGTTAATCTAATCCAGAAAATCAGATACATTCAGCCCAGAGGCTTGTTTCTTTGATATGTAGGATCCTGTCATGTAGTGAGTATCAACAAGTGTGGGATGCGGTGGTAGAACTCTGCTGCTAACACTGCTATGCGTTTGAGGACCACAGATCCATTCCTATGTATTGATGTGACAAGAAAGCTTGGGAAGGAAGAGACAGTCAAGGAATCATCTCTCTCAGCCATGAGAGGACTTTATATAGTTACAATACATGAGACAGGAAGGAATACGAGGTAGTAAAGAAAAACAGCTAACTGCTGCCACACAGCTCTCTTTGATGATGGAGGACACACGTTTAAAGGTTTAGAAGATCACAAACCCCCCTCTATGTCTGTCTGTCTCTGTGTGTGTGGGCGCATGCCCTTGCACTTATGTGTGCTTGTGTCTCTGTTTCCCTGTGTGTCTTTCTGTGTGTACTTGAGTGCATATATGAGTCTTTTTGTATCTATATATTTGTTTCTGTATTTGTGTGTCTATGCATCTCTGTGCCCCTGAGTGTGTCTGTGTGTCTATGCCTCTATGCATATATCTGTCTGTATATGTGTGTGTCTCTATGTATCTGTATGCCCGTATTTGTTTCTGTGTGTGTATCTCTCTGTATGTATCTGTATCTCTCCCTCTCTCCCCCTCTCTCTCTTTTTGTGTGTGTCTATTAGTGGAAGAGTTGATTCTTGGTCACTGATACTAAGTATAATTTCTTTTTTTTTCTAAGTATAAATTTCTACAATTAGGTATTTCCTTTAACACTCAAAAATTATTCAAGAGATTATTTTATTTTCAAGAAATTTATGACATGTATTAAGTAATTCAGGTCTGTTCATTTAAAAGTCAAGGTGAACATAAAATTCCATTTTCAACTGTTTTCAAGTGGAGAAAATATTTTTCTCAAATACTTTAACCAGACGGTGGTGGCACACACCTTTAATTCCAACAGTCTGGGGGCAGAGGTAGGGAGATATCTGAGTTTGAGGTTTAGCCTGGTCTATGAAGTGAAGGAGATTATATATATATATATATTCTGTATATATAGTATATATATCCTGTATATAGAGTATATATCCTGTATATAGAGAATATATACACACATACATATATATGTGTATATATGTGCATACACACACATATATATCCTTTCTAATAATAGCAAGAGATTAGTATATTTGATTTGCCTTAATAGCTGTGTTCCTGAAATGTAAATCGCATTTTTATAATTCAAATTGGATAGTGATAGTCCCTGAGCCCCCATTATGTAAAGAAATTAGTATGTGTGTTAAAAGCAGAAGATGCATAGACATACCCCATTTCCAATAAAAGCAAAAGTGAGTAGCAAGAGAAGGCACAACTGGTCATCAGGCAGGCGCATGAGTGGCTGTGTGAACAGTCTGTGGTCACAGTCTGCCGTCACTGTGCTGGGAAGAGGTGCAGGCTTTGATTCTAGCCAGATCACCCAAAGTCCCAACTTCCTTCCTGGGAAATTTCTTGAGTTGGGCCTCTCCTGTTGTTCAGGGCTTCCCCACCCTTAGCTATCATCCGATCCTCTTTTATCTTATCATTTGATGAAGCCTCATCCTTCCCTCTGCCTGGAAGTCGGGGAAAACCATCCTGCATTTAGATGACGACTTCTTTGCTGAAGGATTAGCACTGCACTTTGGGACCTTTTAGGTGGACTCAAATCTACCTAGAGAAACTGTTAATTATACTTACCAGTTTGAAGGGTTCACAGCAATCTTCACAGCTAAATGAAGATTTACAGGGATGCTGGCCTCCCTAGTGGCAGAGATGGTTCCCCAAACTGCAGGCTTCTGAGCTCCCTGAGGTAGGTGCTTAGGGAGGTGCTTAGTAGGGAGGATGGGATTAACAGTAACACACAGGGCCACACCTTCTGAGACTTCCACAAAATGCAGATCCAGGGGGGAAATCTTGGAAGGTAAATTGAGGACTTTCGGTTCTTGTTTTTTTTTTCCAGCTCTTCTTTGAAGAAATTTGTGTGTTGTTTTACATGCACAGCTGTGGGGGTCTCTCAGGGAATTTCTTGTTCGTTTTAATTTTCGCATATCAGCCAAAAGCCAAGATCTGAGCATCAAGATCAGGAACTGCTATAGCTCCAAGGTAGGATGCCAAGAGCAAGGCTGTGGCTGAAGAGTCTCCTGAGGGAAATGGCAGAACAGGTGGGAAGGAGGGCTTCTGTTTGCAATTGGCTTTGTTATTTCTGTGTGTTTAATTCTCGCTGTGGCTCTGTTTGTACACTCGGCGAAGCTAGTGGAGCGCCAGTCATCTCAGTGGCACTGGTGAAATAAATCTTTGTTATATAAAAGAAAAATCAGAAGACAAACCAGATTCAGTTTTGATCTTTCCAGACATATGTTCTTGGCCAAATAAGTTAGTCCTTTATTTCTTTGTTAAGTTAGTCTACATAAGCTGTGTAATTTTCTATGTTTTAAATATTCATAGTGAAAGAAAGGTAGCAAAATGCTTGTTCTGAGGGTCACTGCTCTAGGCATGTCTGTGTTAAACTGCTTGAACCTCCACAAATCATTAGAAACCTGCTTGCCATATTACGTTTAATGTGTACAAAAAAATGGAGGCAGGCGAGTTGGATAACCTGTCGAGAATCACATCACTTGTGACTGAATTAGGATTTAACTAGAAAGATCTGGGAAAGAAAAACTAAAAGTCAACAACTTAATTTACACCTCACTATTCCCCTCTGGACCTGGATTTGTTGAGTCTCAGAGGGTAAGAGAACCAGAAACAACATTAACAACACTTGCTGCCAAATCTGACTGTGTGATTCAATCACAGGGCCCCATGAGATGGAAGGAGAGTATCAACTCCAACAAGTTATCCTCTGACCTCTAAATAAGTGCTTTAAGTACACGAACATGCACACACATGCGCGCACACACATACACTAAGCTAAGATAAAATAAAATTAAAATTCTATGAGAAAAAATGAAGAAGAGTATATTTATATGCTGTATTGCATTTGGCCTCACAAAATGTAATTTTGTGTGTGTGTAGGATTTCGTGTGTGTGTGTGTGTGTGTGTGATATACACATGTGTACAAGTGCCCCACAGGACAGAAAGGCATCAAATCCCTTGGAGCTGAAGTTACAGGCTGCTGTCAGTCACTTGATATGCACGCTGGGAAATGAATTCAGGTCCTCTAGAACGTCAGAGAAGACTCTTCTGAACCATCTCTTTAGCCATCCCAAATGTAAGTATTTTAATTACATTTATTTATTACAAGGAATGCATAGTTCATATCTTTGAATGAATGTCACTCTTCATCCTTCATGCTTACTCCATCCCAGACTAGTTTATTCTCTCTCTCTCTCTCTCTCTCTCTCTCTCTCTCTCTCTCTCTCTCTCTCTGTGTGTGTATGTGTGTGTGTGTGTGTGTATGTGCGCATGCGCGTGTGTGTCTCCACCCCCTTTCCTCCTCCCCCTCTCTCCCATTCTTTCCCTTTCTTCCTCTCATTCTTTCCTGGAGGTTGAGTCCAAGGCTTCATGCATGTTAGATAAGTGCTCTAACACAAAACTACACCCCAAACCTATTTGTTTGTTTGTTTGTTTGTTTGTTTGTTTAGAAAATGGCATCTCACTAAATTGTTCAGTCTGACCTTGAACTTGTGATCATTCTTCAGCCTCCTGAGTATTCAGATTGCCACTTTTCTGGTCCTTACAGTCACTGTTATGTAACTACTGTTAAAGCAACCCCACTAATCACTTAACTATTAATTCCCTTCATCTCCCAGCTAAAATCTTTTTTTTTCTGCTATTGGTTAATATCGCTGTATTTATATTGCAAACATGACTAGACATGCACTCTTGTCTTGTTATTTCTGTAGCCTTCAGCAATCTTAACATTGGTCTTGGTTGCAGAAAACAATTATATTGGTTTTTGATTGAAGTTATGAAGTTCATTTGTTAGCGGTATATAAATTATCTAAAAGCTGACTTTGAACTGTAACACGGCATGTGATCTCAGGAGGGTGTGGCGGCGTGAGGCTTCCTTAGCTTCGGAAATCATCACTCATACTGTTGTCCCCAACATCACTGTGTAATGACCAGGCCCTGACTCTGATGATAGGATTTACATACAAAAGATGGAGAACTATGAAAGAAGATGGGAAAGGAGAGAGAAGGAAAAACAGAGAATCTGAATAGTGAAAAGGAGAGAGAGTCATGAGTTTGTTTAGGTGGTGACTTGCCCTGTGAAGACAGCCAGAACAAAGACAGCCTTCGTGATGTCTCTGGCTGATGGATTTCTGCTAGGATGACCCCAGGACATAGACCCCCTTCAGCCAATGTTTGCCGAGCTTCTACTGTGAACTACAAGGGGAAATCCCCTGAACGAACATAGTGTGGGGGGGCTCAATTTGCATCTCAGGAAGGTTTCTCACCTACCCGAGGACTGGCAGAATCTTGCTGAGTTCTGATGGCCTCAACTCTTAGAACTGGGAAGTGATGTCTAAAAGTAGATCAAGTTCAGAGCTGCCTGCTTTTCCAAATGTACGTTTTCCAAAGCTTTGTTATTTTTTCTCCTAGCACCAGATATGTTAGATTTGATCAACAGGAGTCTGTGGCGAGACACGAGACGGCGCTATCAATAATGCAGTTGTTTTTCACAGGGCACTCCATTACCCATGTCATTTGAAAATGAAAGGCACATTTTTGTGTGGCACACAGGACAAATTGCTCCAGACGACTCACACACCTGGGTAACTGACGCCTTCAGCTGGGTGCTTTTTCAACTGGGTGCCTTCAAATCCTCTTTATTTTGTCTGCAATTTCTCTTCTGTTTCTCTCTCTCTCTCTCTCTCTCTCTCTCTCTCTCTCTCTCTCTCTCTCTCTAATTTAAGTTTTTACATCTTAACAGAATTTACAAGGCATCTAGTTGTCAGAAGGCCCCGAGGATCATTTGCACTCCATGGCAGGCTTTATCCACTGTAGGGTGTGAAGGACTATGAACTTGTGTGGTATTTTCCATGGCTTACAGCTACATAGCAGAGAACAAGAAAACCTTTCTGGGCGTTGTGAATGAATAATCCGACTTCATCCAATCCCCAGTTAGAAGGCGGCATGCTTTCTCAACATTGATCTCAGGTCTCACCCCACAGAAGTCTGGAAACGGCTGTTGACCTGAGCAACAGAAACACCTGAAGCCCCGAGGCAGAGGCTCCCTCTGAAGAAAAGGAATATTTCATGTGAAAGGCATTTTTTTTTTCAGGGTTGCTATCAGTTGCCCAAGCTCATGAGAGAGTTTGCATTCACTTGAGCTCCGATTGGAGGAAGGGTGTCAAGAAAATGGCAAACATTATAAACCTGTTTGTTTACCAGGCAGTAGGAGCACCAGTTTCTGGAGGACAATGAGATCCCCTTGGCTAGGAACTGGGCCACAACACAATAACAACAGCTGCCAACCACAACTAGCAAGTGCTTATGCGTCTGGATTATCGAAATTTCCATCACCTCACCCTTGACCCTCACTCTGTTTTACCTAAGAGGAAATGGAGACTTCACGAAGTGTCCATCGGGGCCATACAACAGGAACTGGTAGAAGTTATGAGCACAGGCTTCTTATTTCAGTTTTCAATAGCAGACAGTGTCGGCACAAACTTTCATGGCAAGCTTGAACAGAAAATAAGAGTGTCTCTACCCACTCACGCAAAAAAAATCCTGCACAAGAGAGACACATTCGTAATAATCAGTAAATCTGCGTCAGTAAATTATCCCTCAGAGTCCAGAGCTGTCATGGAGTTCACCCTTTGTGGTACGTGTTCTGTGGGCTTTGATAAATGTACTATGGCATGTTGTCTACCATCATACAACCGTACTAAATAATCCCACTGACTAAAACTGTCTTCTCTTTTCCCTGTTCATCTCCCCTCCCTTTAATGTTGGGCCAGCACTGATGTGTTCACGGTCTTCTTGGTTTAGTCTTGTCCAGACATCACAGGTGAGAAGCATACAAGTTGACTTCTTTCCCTAGATTGGATTCTTTTGCTCAGCGCTAGACCTTTAAATTGCACCCATGCTGCGTTTATGACCACATCAAGACTCCTTGATTTTTAGTGCTGAATAATGTTCAGCTATTTGGATAGACCAGCGCTTATGTACCCCTTTACTTATTGAGTATATCTTAGTTCCAAGAGACGATACGACCATTTCTGTTCATTTTTTTTTTAATGTGTGGCTATATATCTTCACTTCAACTGGATAAATATCAAGGAATCATATTGGGTCACATGATAAGAGGTTGGGGGCTGGGGACGGAGTCAGTAAAGTATATAGGCATAGGCATTAAGATTTAATTAGGATTTAAATTTGAATCCCCAGTACCCCACATAAAAGCTGGACTACCCTCATTTGTAACCCCAGCAGAAAGACAGATCCTTGGAACTTGGTGACCATCAGTGAGCTCCAGGTCAGTGAGTGTCCATGTCTCAAAAAATAAAGTGGAGAACAATTAAGTTGAACAGGTTACATCAGCCTATGGCTTCCATATACTATCAAACATATGCATACAAACTTGCATACACATGTGCATACACCTCTCTCTCTCATCTGTCTCACATGCACACACACACACACACATGCACACTTGCACACACGCGCGCGCACACACACACACACACACACACAGTCTATTTAGTTTACTAAGAAATTGCCAAAAGGTCTTCCAACACAGCATTTTCCATTCCAATTGGTCAAATGAACACATCCTTGTTGCTTTGTATCCTCTCCAGCATTTGATTTGGGCCATTTTAATAGGGGCACAATTATATCTTAGAATTGGATTAATTAGCAATTTGTGCATATTAAGCATTTTTTCATATCTACATTTGCCATTGATGTGTCTTCTCTGTTAAAGTCTTGCTGTTCAGGATATCTAGCAGTCTTTAAATTGGGTTAGGGGTGGTTATCAAGTCAGCAAAGGGTACAAAATTCTTTTTTTTTTTTTATTATGGCCGTATCATTGACTCAGGATCATTTGTTGAAAATACCTTCTTTTCTCCATTATATTGCCCTGTCCTTTGTCAGAGACCATATTCATATAACTGACTATATTTGCATTGGTGTATTTTTTGGTTTTCTATTTTGTTCCGTTGAGTATTTGTTTGATCTTCCATTCTGCTCTGACAATTGTGCTGGCTCTTCTGGATTTTCACTTTTTCTATATAAACTTTAGAATAGGTTTGTCAACAATCTACAAAAGAACTTACTAGATTTTGATTGTGATTATATTAAATCTGTATATAAATCTTGTTAAAATGAACTACCATTTTGAGAATATTGGGTCTTTCTTCTCATAACCTTGGGGTGCTATATTTTCCTTCCTTGCTTCCTTCCTTTCTCCCTCCCTCCCTCCCTCCCTCCCTTCATTCCTTCCTTCCTTCCTTTCTGCATCAGAAAAACATAGCTTTAGCCGGGCGGTGGTGGCACACGCCTTTAATCCCAGCACTCAGGAGACAGAGGCAGACAGATCTCTGTGAGTTCGAGGCCAACCTGGTCTACAAGAGCTAGTTCCAGGACAGGAACCAAAAAGCTACGGAGAAACCCTGTCTCGAAAAATAAAA
>NC_022015.1:46930498-46932446 GCF_000317375.1 Microtus ochrogaster | reverse complement strand
AGGAGAGAAGGCCAGAAGAGAGAAAGGAGAGAATGATTATGCAGTTGAAACTGAGGTCAGCATTACTGATTTTCTTCTTTTGACTTTCCATTACCTCCTCAAATACATTCTTGGAAGTGGTACACATTATCAACCTTCCATTGATAACAACATGAAGGTGTATCACCAAGAAACTCAACTGTTGACAAAGCTTAGTCATCTTGCAATAATTTACAGGATACAGTTGTAGACGGAGAACAAAAGAAAGTGATGAAACTAATCACTCCCAAAATGCTAGGGGAGAGTTTTAGGTTTGAGTTATCAGAGTTTCTTCTCTTTTCTCTTCTCTTCTCTTCTTTTCCTTTCTTTCCTTTTCTCTTCCTTCTTCCTTCCTTCCTTTTCTTAAATGGGTCTGACTGTATCGCTCTGGCTGGCCTGAATCTTGTTATATAGACAGGCTGGCCTCAAACTCACAACAACCCATCTATCTCTAGCCTTCCCAAGTGCTGATTAAAGATGTACCCCACCACACATGGCTAGAATTTTTTAAAGTTCTTTATTTGGGGGAAGTACAATAGAATATTAGAGATCAAGATTCGCTATCCAGGCATCTTACTGCGTGGCTTGGTTGTCTTCTAAAAAGAAAAATCTCTCATTAGACCTAAGACTTTTACCTTGCAGTTGCTCAGATGAAGGGAAATTGTCCTAGGTCATCTTTCTTGGAAACTCAAAACTTTCTAATATAGTCTGATAAAAGTTTTTATAACTCAAGATGAGCAACAACATTTTCAAAAATAAAGTTCAAAACATTTGTAGGCGTTGTCTATATCTACTTTTAACCAAGTATGAATTCATAACTAGAATTATTAGATAATAAAATCTATCCTTTTTTCATTTCTGTGATAAAAATGATTAAACCTCTTGTTGCATCCATGCTGTCTAACTGTAGAGCCTTTCCCCTTAACCTTGATGTCACACGATGCCCTATTCAGCCACTGGAAAAGTAGTAATCAGCCTTGAAAGAACATCACACCAGAGCCCTGTTCATCACTCCCAGCTAAGCAACCATAGCATCTTCTGCAAGAGCTTCTGAGTTTTATAAAAATGCCTCATTCTTGCCCTGGGCATAAACACCAAAGAGGGGGGTTGGTGAGGAAAGAAGGGGGGCTTCACTCCACTGCAGAGCTGATTAATTACAATTAGAAAAGGCAAAAAGGTCCTTTTCTGAAACTTATGCTTGGGGCCCTACACTGAGAGCTAGTCATTGAGTTCTGTCTCTTTGAAGGGGAAAGACAATTCATCACTAGAAAAGAACATTCTCTAGAACTCAAACCTTTCCACGGCAAAACAGAGACATTCCGTGATGTGAAATTTCGATGTAAAGCCTCTGAGACTTCTTACCTATGAAAAGAATTAAACATACTGAGAGATGAGTATTGGAAGAACAGTACAGATGGCAACTGTAGCTCCACCACTCAGACTTCATACCCATGGTGCCTAGATATGGTACCCAGACATTATCTAACGATATTTTTTTCTTCTTGAAGTTAGTAACAAATCTCTGTGGTTATAGTAAATTATCACTAAATACACATGGTAATACAACATCTCTTTTTTTAGGGGCTTAATAATCCTTAATCCTTTCTTCTGACTCTGCCTCCCATATGTTAGAATTACAGGCCTGTGCATCACTGTTTGTTCCTAATTTAAAACTTTAGATCAAGGTAATGGAAATCAGGCAGAGTGAATCTTAGACTGCGGTTGCAGGAGCAGAGGAGTGAGGAGAGGGAGAGACAATATATGAGTCTGGTTGCCCTTGGCAGATCCATCCAAAAGAGAAGCGTTTGGAGCTATAAATTGAGAATCTTGGAATAGTGAGAACCCACAGGATGGGTATGCATTGTGGCCAAGCTTGAAAACTATAAGGTTATGGATCAAGATAGAGACAGAGACCCACACTGGAGCACCG
>NC_022015.1:46926762-46929888 GCF_000317375.1 Microtus ochrogaster | reverse complement strand
TCAGGACCTCTAGAAGAGCAGTCAGTGCTCTTAACCTCTGAGCCATCTCTCCAGCCCCTACTTCACCGGTTTCTAACACATGATAGTCATGCTGAAAAACAAATTTCTCGCAGTCTGAATAACTTACTTGCATGTGTTTTTAAACACTGGATGGGCTAACTTTCTTAAATGCCTTTGAAAGTAGAAATAAGGACACTTTTGATTCAGCATAACAAATGGATGAGTGGCTTTTATCACATCTAACAAAATAAGGTACGTGTATAAACAAAAGATGGAGGGATTGCTTCAAGAGGCTGTAGTCAGGTGGGTCTACTTAGACTTCCACACTACTGGGTTTCTTACACTTTTTTCTTAGGTGAAAAGATGAGATCTATACTAACCACCACAAAATGAAGACTTGCCCTTTAAGTAAGGAGGAGATTTCCTTTCTCTATAAACTTGAATAAATATGAGGAGGCTAAGACTTCATCTACGAGACAGTCATTGTTCAAAATGGAACATAGCGGATGGCAAGATTACTATTGATTGGCTGCCTTCTACTTTTAAACACACACCAACCATAAGATATTGATGAGCAATAATTCAGACACCACGTGATGACAATCAAAAGCACGAACATGCATGAGGCCTCAAGAGCTCTCCATAACTGCGAAACCTAAGCAGTTAAGCCTATCCAACAAAATCTTAGTACCTGATAGCACCTCCACCATAAAGCATTTTGTTTGGCCCGGCCCACAGAATCAACTAAGCGATCTCCTAGGGGCTAAAAGAGACTGAAGCCACATCACAGAGTCTGCCTGGGTCTGAGATAGGTCCTCTGCAGTTATGTTACGGTTGTGTAGCTTGGTGTTCCAGTAGGTGTGGGAGATGTCTCTGACTCTTTTGCCTCCTTTTGGGACTCTTTTCCGTCCTATGGGTTGTCTCCAGCCTTGATATGAGCGTGTGCCTAGTCTTTTTTGTTATGTTTGGTTGATACCCCTAGGAAGCCTGTTCTTTTCTGAAGAGAAATGGAGGAGTGGATCTGAGGGACAGGGGAAGTGGGGGAACTGGAGGGAGTAGAGAGAAGGAAGGCCATGGTCAGGACGTAATGGATGAGAGAAGAATTAAAAAGAAAATACATATAAATGTTTTCTTTTTCTAGCTTGAGTCTACAAAACACGAAGAAAGAAAAAGAAAAGATAGCTTTTGCCCAAAATCGCACTAGGTTTGATGCTATTGGAATTTTCTAATAGTCAGACTGTTATAATCTAGGTCCCAGCACTTCATTTTGGCCCTTGGGAGATTAAGCAGCCACTTGAATGCTGATTTAGTGCTTAAAAGCTAAAGACTTTAAAAGTCATGGGCTGGAAGCTTGCAGAGGTTTAAAAATAAATCTTCCTTACTGTGATGCCAGGAAACACAGCTGCATATACATTCATTAAAAGGCCAAGGTTTGTGGTCATCGCAAATAACTTCCAAAGTGATGATGCCTTCAAACGTGTTACAGTAGCCACCCGCTGGTCCATCCACAAAAAACATTTTCACAGATCCTTTAACGTGAACCCACATGCTCCATGTCCCTTGGGACAGAATGGATACAAGTAGTATAGTTTGTTACTAGACAGGAAGTTTGAGTCACAAATAACATAAAGGGAAAGATTTGTCAACAGTGTTGAAGTTACAGATCCCTGTCACATAACTACAGGAGAATCTGTTGTAGCCCTTGTAGATGCGACCGGAAACCTCCTTAAAATATCATTAAAGAACCATCCCACATCACGGGCCGAAGAGGAAGGATTTAATGTTAATTTGCAGATCAAAACTAGTGCACGCCTACAATCTATTAGCACATTAGGCAAGGCAAGGCTCTCCCCCTCAGTTGTTCCTACCTCAGGAAGCCAAGGCCCTTCTCACAGCCTCCCTCCTGTCACCAGCCGGCCCCCAACCCCTTTGCACCTGGACCCTGTTGTGTGTGTGTGTGTGTGTGTGTGTGTGTGTGTGTGTGTGTGTGTGTGTGTGTGTTATGAAGAGGGGTTATTTTGCCAGGGCGAGAAGGACTTTCATGACTTCAAACATGGACACTAGATCAAGTTTTTATCTTCCTTCATAATCCTGTCTTTGATGTCACCAGCCTGAAGCCTCTGAGAAGAAAAGGGGAGCGCTGTGAAAGGAGGCCCAGTTAATTTAGTCCTGTAAGTGCTACTGCCCTAATTCGCCTGGGTAGCGTTTTTCATTGTCTTCTGCTTTGCATCCTAAAGGCGGGCTTACACCAGGCAATTATGAATGGCCCCTCTGAACAAATAATTGAAATTCACAAGTTGCAGAGTGTGGGGAGACAATGTCTGGGCTGGAGGTGTGAGGTCAGATGTGTTCCCTTGGGCATTATTAAGGTTGCAGGCTCTTCCCTCAGGAGCCTATTGGGCTTACATTAGTTTTAATGGCAACTAATCAGGTAAAGGGTTTGTGCTGGAGACAGCGATCTCAGGAAGCAAGCCTCACAAAGCGGTCGGGGAGATTGGGCTCGTTTGATACGTGAAATAGCAAATTCTCCATAAAACACTGGGTGCCAACATGGACACCCGATTTCAGAAATAAGGGTGGAAAATGGGTTTAATTTCTGTGGGGAAGAAAGCTCTGCTGAGCTTTGTTTCTTAATTCTCAGAGTTTATTATTTTTTTTTATTTCCACCCGAGGACAATGTCGCCCACCCAGGAGACCCCAGTGCATGTTGGAAAGCAAGCATATTTGCACATGTGCATTCATACCCACACCCCCTTTGCTGACTAATTATGAACTAATTACTCCAAGCCAAATTCTGCCCTCTGCCGTGCGGTGTGCTCTCCAAGGAAAAGATCTGAGCTGCCGTCTAGAAGACCAGACAGGATCCGTGTTAGCTGGAGTGTTGTTCTAAAGTAGAATTCAGCACATACCCAGTAAACCCTGTTCAGTGATGTTTGTGTGTGTGTTTGTTTGTTCATTTGTTTGTTTGTTTTAATCTCTTCATAAGGTGAGGGGATGTTGATCTCTGAGGTTGTGTGATCACTTGGGGACTGAATCAATCCTTGTCAAGTCCTTGTGAATAAAGAAAATGTTTATCACCAGAATATTTTTAAGGAAAGAAGGAGGGAGGGAGGGAGGGAGGGAGGG
>NC_022015.1:46904340-46926656 GCF_000317375.1 Microtus ochrogaster | reverse complement strand
AGAGGGAGGGAGGGAGGGAGGGAGGGAAGAATGGAAGGAGGGAAGGAGGGAGGGAAGGAAAAAGAAACAAAGAAAGAAAGGTGAAAGGAAGGGAGGGAGGGAAAAAGAGAGAAAGGGAGGAAGGAAGGAAAGAAGGAGGGAAGGAAGGAAGCAAGGAAGGAAGGAAGGAAGGAAGGAAGGAAGGAAGGAAGGAAGGCTGTTAACAGTTTTACCATCCCCCACCCCCTCCTTATTTCTGGCATCTACAGGCTTACAGCGGAAAGGAAAGGCTACCTGTATAAACTAGGTGTTGACAGCATTTACTGATAACAATGCTGAGTCAGAATTTTTGGAAGATTCCAGAGCTCTCTAGCTATTCCTGTCTGGAAGTCTACCATGTTTCCCCTTCCAGATTAGCCACGGAGACCCATTTTAGATTAATGAAAGAGATAGGTTCTTCTCTCTAGCACCAAAATTAAGATTTGAGTTTCTCATGTAAAATCTGGTTTCTCTTTTTTTCTTACAGAAATTGTTTGCATTGCTAAGAAAATCTCAGAAATAAACAACGGGGCTGGACTTGTAGAAATTTCTCCTCATAGATTTGCCTGTGTGCATACAGATAAGCAAAGATAAATGGGGCAGAACACTTGAGTTCTATGACACGATTCTTTGTCCTAAACTGAGAAGAATGTAAGCTTCCCTTTACAGGACTGGTTAAGCAAGCGTGTTTGCCTGTGAGATGAAGTGGCCTCTAAGAATGGGTTAGATCCCAAGCTGGTTTAAGGACTTTTAACGCAAGGACACACTGTCAGGAGAAAAGGGTTATTCCAGCTCTTGGATTTAGAGGTTCCTGTCCCTTGATCTGGCAAATTGTGACATAGCCGGGCTGCTCATGTCAAGAGCACAAAGGGAATGGGGAAGTCATAGTCTTGCAGTGTCCTTCAAGAACACATTCCCAATGACATAAAGGCTCCTCAATAGCCCCATCTCTTATATGTTGCATGTCTCTCAGTGGCTCCACCAGTCGTGGAGATCATGCCTTCAACATAGGACCTTTTGAGGGACATTTACAATCTAAAGTTATGGTAGAGTTCCCCAAGAGTACTGCCAAATTTAAAATGTTAGAGAATTTAGGTTCTTTTAGCACTCAAAATATCTCGCAACATATTTGTATAAATTCATCCAACTTATATTTCTTCTTCCACCCTGCACCACCTTTGCCAGGCTCCCTTGTCTGCTTTCCAATCAGTGCAGTGATAGATAAAAGCCTGGAGATATTTGTAGGAGATGAACGTGTGAGATACATTGTTGAATTTTGAGAAGTCATGTGTAAGTGATAGTATTTACCTACAGTATGCGTTGTGTCTAAAACTACTCACAGAGCTACCCGGAAGCAATTGGAAATAGTCATTAACTGTCCTTTCTTATTGTTTTTTGAAGTGAGCAGTCAGGCATGGCTCTAAGCCTAGCTCCTAGAAGACAAAGGCAGACAGATCTTGATTGTGAGGATACCCTGGCCTACATAGTGAAATTTAATCTAAAAAAAAAAAAGAAACAACAAGAAATGTTTTATAAAGAAGGACAGAAAAGTGCTAAAGGATTAAATAAAGAGAAGCTAAGTGAGACTACGAAGAAAATCCTGCTGGTCTGGGTAGAGCTGTTGCTGCATCCTTGGGGACTCTTAACCAATACAAAACACACCTGATTGTGCATAAAACACGAAGTGAGTTGTCTCCACAATAAAGAAGAGAACTCATTTACTGTGAGACAAAAGGTGGGGTCAAGTGTCATCTGGGTTTGATTCTGAAAGGCAAAACCTTTTAAGATCCTTAGTATCTCTGGGCCAATGGGAAGAACTCGGGTTGCAAAGAACCAGAACACGAGCTGAGTTCAGACTTTCTACTCATGCACGGTTCAGAATTCCTGCGTAGGGAGGGGTGCTAGCCACCATGGACAGGTCTTCACACCTCAGTTAACCCCACAGGCATGCTCACTCCTACTTCGGCTGATTCCTTAGCTCATTCCTGTCAACTTGGCACAGGCTAGAGTCATCAGAGAAGAGAGACCGTCCACTGAGAAAATGCCTCCATAAGATCTGACTATAAACACGCCTGCATTTTCTTCACTTTTTAAAATTTTTCTTTCTTTTTTTTCTTTGGGGGTAGGGGCAGGATTTCTCTGCATAACCATCCTAGCTATCCTGGAACTCGATCTGTAGATCAGGATATTTCATTTTTCTCTCCATAGTTTCCAAGCGCTGTTTGTTGAAGAAGTGATCTTTTCTCCAGTGTTTCTTTCTTTGGGAACTTTATCAATAATCAGGTGTCTGTAGCTGTGCAGGTTTGTATCTGGGTCATCTACTCTGTCCCATGTGTCTGTTTTTGTTCCACTATCAAGCTGCTTTTGTTACTATTGCTCTGATGTATAACATGATGTCATCAACATAACCTTTCTGCTGGAGGTGGCTTTGGTTCTCTGGTGTCTTTTTACAGATTTACTTTATTCATTCATTCATTGATGGACCATGTGACTGACTCCATATCCTGGCTACTACTGTAATAACATAAGCATGTCGTTGCAAATGTCTCTTTGGATTTATTTGTTGGTAATCCTATTTGTTCACTTTTTTTTGTTGCATATGCTTTCAGGCTCATATAAAAAGCAATCTTTGTCCAGGTCAACATGTTAAAATGTTTCCCTTGTTTTCTTCTAATGTTTTCAGTTTCTGGCCTTACATGTAAGTTTTAAACTGGCCTTCAGTTGATTTTGCTACCTAGTGGAAGGTTTCGTTCTGCATGTAGATAGCTTTCCTAGTTGCATCATTTGTTGAAGAGACTTTCCATCCAATTGGATGAAATGCTTAGGGTCATTTCTGGGGTTTCCATTTTATGTCACTGGGTTATAAGTCTATTGTGTGCTAGTAATGTGCTGCTTTTGTTATTGTAGCTTTTGAAGTGTATTTTGACTTCAAGTCAAAAAATGTGATAGCTTCAGCCAGCTTTGTTCTACTTAGTTGAGACCACTTTGGTTATTGGGAATCTTTTGTGGTTTCATCTATTTATGTGAAGAATGACAGACATTCTCATGTTGATAGAAGTCATCTGAATATCTGAACAACATTATTTATTCTCATCCATAAACCCAAGATATCTTTTCATTTGTATCATTTGTATTTCTTTCATTATTATTCTGTATATTTATTATAGAGAATTTTCACTTAATTAAATTTAGTCCTACATCGGTTTGTGTATGTGTGTGTGTGCATGTGTGCTTAAAAAGAGATGGTTCTTTTGATTTCTTTTTCAGAAACCTGGTATTAACACACAGCAACTCTACTGAAGTTTTTGTGTGTTGGTTTTATGCCCTGCAACCTTACTAAACTTCCATGTAGTTTCATCAGTGTTTTGATAAAATCTTTAAAGTGTGCCACATATAAGACATGTTGTCTATAAACAAAGCAGTTTGACATCCTCCTTTCCTGTAGAGATGCCCTTCCTTTCTTTCTTTCTCCTGTATGCTCTGCCCGTGAATTCCAGTGCTATGCTGAATAAAAATGATGGATGTAGCATGTGAAAACACCTTTGGATGAATGCAATGCTGTTTGTTATATTATGAGTTGGAAAACATTATGATTATATTACTTTTATTTTAAAATAAGAGTTTTCCCTTTAGGGTCAATCTTATTTTTATATCTCTCAGACTCTCTTACTTATGGGATTATTTAGTTTTGTTTACAGTGTTTTGTTTATTCTTTGAGAATTTCATACAATATATTTTGATCATATTCTTTACCCTCCTCCAATTCTTCTCAGATCTTTCCCACTTCCTTATACCTTCCCAACTTTGTTCTTTTACTCTCTTAGAATGAAATAAAACACACACACACAAAAAAAAATCAAATTTGTGTTGACTCCTCAGCATGGAACCTGTCCAGAAGTCTAGTTGATATATTTGGATATGTCATTCCATTGGCAAAAACTAGAGGTTCTTCCTCTCCCATAAGCCACCAATTGCAAAGAGCTTCTTGTGTAAGGGTGGGACTTGGTGCCCACTTCCCTTCCTCTATGCTGGGATTTCTTCTGGTTTGAGCTTATGTGGGTCTTGTGCATGCTGTCAGTCTCTGTAAGTTCATCTGTGCATCTGCCCATTTAGGTCTGGAAAACAATGTTTTCCTGGAGTCATCCATCACCTCTTACCATCTTCCACCCAGATCTCTGAGCCTTGAGGGGAGGTATAAAGGAGACACCCCACTTAGGGCTGAGTGCTCCGGGCCCTCACTCTCTGCATGCTATCTGGTTATGGGTCTCTGTGTTCATTACTGTCTACTGAAAGAAGAAACTTCTCTGACAAGGGTTGAGCAATACAGTGATCCAAAGTTCTGGTTGGAACTCCGATTTAGACTCCAGTGCTTTTGAGACAGAGTTTTACCATATATTCCAGGCTGGCCTGGAACTCAAAGATCCTCCTTCCTCAATAATCCAATTGCTGTTACCACAGGCTCGCAACCACCATGCCATCAAAGGAACTTCTTCAGATATATATGACAATATATCCCACGACATATAATAATACTCAAGTTATTCAAAAATAAGAAAGTGTGAGAAGCAAGTTGGTTGTTGTATTCCTAAAGTATCTTGACGTTTAGAACTCAACATCTCTGAATCACTCTTTATCAAAGAGTCAATATTTGATTCCACTAAACAGCCTGCGATATTGTTCCAGTAAAATTTCTCCAAAATATTATAGAATAAAGCGCATTTACAATGGTCTGAATGCATTTCACCATGACATGACCTAGAAATTCAAGTTAAGTACTTTTAATTTCAAAAGAAAGTTTACCCGATTCAAGGCCTTTTTTTTTTTTTTTGTAAACAAGGCTTTTTCATCTAAAAACCATAAAATGGAATGGACCATCTTTGTAACTCTCCAACCTCAATGTGCCAATAAATGGCCCCTTAGGTGCCCCTGTATATTGTTACAAAACCTACATCCTTTTCACCTCCTTTATAGTCCCCTTTTATGGCTATTAATTTTTAATTCTAGAGACATAGTCACTAGACACAGTCACTATTTCGTGTTCTCTAGTGGGGGATAAATGTGATTTAGATGCTGTTTTATGTATGCTTAGGGCTGATGGCTCTGATTGTGTCTATTCCCCAAGAGAAAAATTGCCGGTTCCCACAACCCTTTCTTTACTGGCCATAAAGCAAATATTAAACAATGGCAATAAGCTATGAACCTCCTAGAGTGCTCCAATTTTTAATTAAATGATTGCTGATAAAATATGACCCAATACAGTTTGTATAGGGAGCTCACATGACGAACCCTTGTGCTGACCATAGGTACCACTTAGCCCCTTGGGACCTCGGGCACATACAGAATCCCAGCTCTTACGTCTTGAGCCATCTTACAACTTGTAGACTTCTGATATGAGAGCACAGTGGCTTCCCAGGTTCACTTCCCTATAAACTGAATTTCCGATATTAATCCACACACCTATGAACAGTTGATTTTTGACAAAGAAGCTAAAATACAATATAAAAAAGAAAGCATCTTCAACAAATGGTGCTGGCATAACTGGATGTCAACATGTAGAAGAATGCAAATAGATCCATATCTATCCCGATGCACAAAACTCAAGTTCCAAAACAATCAGAGAGTTCAACATTAATCTAGCCACACTGAACCTCATAGAAGAGAAAGTGGGAAGTAGCCTTGAATGCATGGGCACAGGAGACTACTTCCTAAATATAACACCAGTAGCACAGACACTGAAAGCAATAATTAATAAATTGGACCTCCTGCAACTGAGAAGTTTCGGTAAGGCAAAGGACACAGTCAATAAGCAGCCAAATGAATGGGAAAAGATCTTCACCAACCCCACATTGGACAGAGGTCTGATCTCCAAAATATATAAAGAACTCAAGACATCAAAATTCCAAATAGTCCAATTTAAAAATGGGGTACAGAACTAAACAGAAAATTTTCAACAGAAGAATCTCAAATGGCCGAAAGACACCTAAGGAAATGCTCAACATCCTTAGCCATCAGAGAAATGCAGATCAAAACGACTCTGAGATACCATCTTATACCAGTCAGAATGGCTAAGATCAAAAACAGCAATGATAGTGACAGTTTTAAAGTGCATGTCTCTAGGATGAGCTAGAACTGCTAGAAGCAACCTCCTCTTAATCACTCGTTGTTTAAAGAAAGGTGATCCACTCAGTGTTGCCTGGTCCATCCTCCACAGGCTGCCAGGGTTCTAGGGAAGGGGTTGAGAATCCTCTTAGTTAACGTCTGCTTTTTGTGCATGCTTTTTAGAATTTTTTTAAAGGAGAATAATTTGATTTTTTTTTGTTTAGAGAATTCTCTTCTCAAATCCTCACAACTTGTTACTCCTTCAAAAAATGAATTTTTTTCTTTGATCAGCATGTTCAAGGAAAAATGTCCAGGCACATTAGTGCACAGTTAAGAGGTAAGTCGCAGCTGGGGGCTGGCCACCTAACTGTGCTCCTGACTGCGACAGTGCAAACACACTCTCCATTTCTGCCTTGTCTCGTGTTTACCAGGTTGAGTGAGAGCTTGCATCAGATGCAGAGTTTTCCAAAGACTGGCTAAAATTAATATTTTGCAAAAACTCATCAAAATTGACTTTGTAAATCATTAGTTTGTTGACTTCAAGTATTCTCAGTGACAGCACACTTTTTCACCCCAGCACTCAGGAACAGAAGCAGGTGGATCTCTATGAGTTCAACGTCAGCGTGGTCTATACAACAAGCTCCAGGCTAACCAAGGCCACACAGTAAGACCCTGTCGCAAAACCAAAAGGGTCATTCCTGGCATTACTCGCATCTTCTGGAGACCTGTGCTTTTCAAATTTCAGTATCCACCCAAACTACTAAAAACCCCATGCTTGTTAAAAGTACATGCCGGATGTGAGGTTCAAGATTCTGCATGCTGCCTAGTTCCCAGGTAAGGGCAGGGCTGGAAAACCCTGCTGGCTCTTGGTAGCGCACTGGGAGAGGTTCTGAGGCTCCCATGCATTGAACACACATTATTTATTGGATCACAGCACAGAGTTGTAAATGCTGCCGCTGATGTCATTCCAGCTTTTCCTTTGGTGATGAATATAGCCTCTGGGAATGCTTGTAGCCAACAAAGAGGACTGTAAACTGAATGACAGGATGAAACAAGCAGAGGGGAGAGTGATCCTAGAAGGATCTGCTGCGCCCCCTCTTTTGGCTGTCACTCTTGATAAATGGCTCTATGCAGAAAGGTTGGACTCGATGGCAGCAATGACTTGCAATTAAACCCTCTATGCATCCTCAGCCCTGCTCCTCATTAGCATACCGTTCATAACATATACCATAGCTACATAATACATGGCATATCAGGGTGGGGCCAAATCTTCATTTTGGTAGATGGTACAAACATTAGAGTCTAGCTCTCTAGACAGGGAATTTAATTTTATATCTTAAAACTTACCTTTTGGCTTCATAACCTCCACTTGAAACAGAACAGGAGACATATATCACAAACTAAAATGGAAAGTGTAGAAACAAAGCCATCTTCACCGAAGCTCTCTGTACATCGTGTTCCCCATCCCTTTACTCATCTCTCCCTTCGACAGCATTTACTGAGTCTCTACAATACGTCAGGTATGGATGCGGGTTGTAGGATAAAACAGTGAACAAAACATAACTCCCATCCTGCCCTGGTTTATATAAGCAGACTAGAACTCAGCAGGCAGAGGATGTGGTGATAAAACGCCATGACATAAAGCAGTGTGGGGAGGAGAGGGTTTATTTCCTCTTATATCTCTCAGATCCTGCTCCATCACTGAAGAAAGTCAGAACAGGAACTCACGATGGGTAGAAATCTGGGGGAAGGAACTGAAGCAGAGGCCTTTGGAAGAATGTTGCTTACTGGCTTGCTCACTCAAGGCTTGCTCAGCCTGCTTTCTTTAGCACCTAGGACCAGCATCTCAGGGGATAGCAGCACCCAGTAAGCTGACCTCACCCATATCAATTATCAGTCAAGAAACCGACCCCACAGGCTTTCCTACAGGCCAATCTGTTTGGGGTACATTTTCTCAGTCGATATTCCCTTTTCTCAAGTGACTCTAGACTATATAAATTTGACATAAAACTAGCCAGCACAAATAGTAATTCTTATTTTATTTTTTTTTCTTTGAGACAGGGTCTCTCCATCTAGTCCAGACTGTCCTCAGACTCCAGATCCTTCTGCTTAAGATTCCAAAGTGCTAGGATTAAGTCCTGTGTCACTACACCTAGCCAACACCTAACAATTTTAAGTGCCTTTGCATGCCAAGTAAGAGTGACCAGATGAATTAAAAGGTATCAATTAAATTTAAGTCTTATATAGGTAACAAATAATGTTTAGGAAAGAAATACACTGGTATTTGTCTAAATGGGGAGCTATTGGACAAAGGCTGCAAATTTTTATTTATAGGCTGAACAAGATCGAATGTACAGCATGGGTGGAGATGAACACACCAATTTAATTGTGATGACTATAATATAATGTCTACCTATACCAAATTATCATGTATATTGTCACAGAGATGTAGTACATGCCCACCAGAGTCATTGTGTACCTTGAACCAATGTTGTATTGAAAGGTGGTGAGACTGTTGAGAGGTGTGGCTTAATGGGAGGTGATTGCGTCCTGACTGCCTTGCGCAGGGACTGATGCTGGTCAAGCAGAATGGGTTCGGTCTTTTAGGAGTGGATCACTTCCCGTAAGAGTGGAGCTGAGAAACAGAATCTGTTCTTTCCTGGTACTGCTTCCTTGCTCTCACAAATATCTCTGCTGCAGGAGCTCCTTCCACTCCTTCAGCCAATAGCCTTTAAGATACCAGCCCACTGGGGCGTGGTCTCATATACTTTAAAAAAACATCTGCGCAGCTCTTTCTCTTGCTTCCGGCCCCCTTTCCGCGACTAGACTCTCTGTTTCCTGTTTGCTAGGAGAGGACTGTTGTTTGGTACTGTGATCTGTAAGTTTTTCCCCTCAAATAAATAACCCTTTTTATTATCCCTAATTCTTAGCTGGTGTGGGATTGTTTCGAGGCTTCATATCTCTTTTTCAAATGACCAATCTCACCCATTTGTTTCTCCATTATGTTGTGACATAGCCTGAAGTCCCTTATCAGATGTGCCGCCTGGACTTGCCAGCCACCAGAATCTTGGCCAAATAAACCCCTTTTCTTTGTATATTAGCCAGTATGGGTGTTGTTAAGCAACAAAAGATGAGCATATGCTTTTAAGACTTGTAAATTAGAAATTTTAAAGAAAGCAAACTCTGGTTAGTGGTCGTGTGTAATTCTAGCAGTTAGAGATTGAGGCAGGAGGACTGAGTTTGAGGACAGCCTGAACTCCAGAGAGCAGAGAGAGAGCAAGAGACTTCCAAGTAGATTAGAGTTTCCGTAACAAAATTTCAAAGACAGTGGTTCAATCTGACTGTCTTTTTTACTAGTGGTATTTCTTTTTTGAATTCTGAAGAAGACTCCTTCCCAAAATGAAGCTATTTTCCCACTCTTTGAGGGTTTTTGTTGGTGGTGTTATTGTTAGAAGCTATATACAATATCACTTCGGTGATCACATTTATCAGTTCATCCTTTTCTAGAATCTTTGTGATTTCCTCAAAGTTCATCAAGCCTGTTTGGGAAGAGATAGCTAATAACGCTTTTGCTTCTCTGTGGTCCCTTATTCAGTGTCCGTCCTCAACATAGTTCCAAACTAGAGATAACCCTTCTTATCTTATACTTTGAGAAGTAGGTTGGGAACCTGGCTTCATGGCAGGCTAATATCTGAACATCTTTTCTGTGTGTAGCCTTGGTGATCTCCATTTCATAACATTAAATAGTATATAAAGACTCCTGCATGTTTTAAGGAAAATAATAATGAACCCAAACCTTCCATTAGAAAAGCCTCATTATCTGAAGCAAGCAGTCAAAACCCTTGTAACAGCAGATAGCCATTTCGTGTATTTATGCTTTCATGACAAGCTAGGGACTGAATGGAATTTGCATATGTGCTATATATATCATATGTATTGTATATGATTATATGTTACATATAATTATAATATACAGCATATATTGTACATAATTATATATATATATAGTGGTTTATATACAGTGATTCTCAACCTGGGGTTGTGACCCCCTTGGGAGTCACATATCAGTTATCCTGCATATCATATATTTACATTACAATGTATAACAGTAGCAAAATTATAGTTGTGAAGTAGCAACAAAATAATTTTATGTTTGGGGTCACCAAAATATGAGGAGCTATATGAAAGGGTCTCAGTATCAGGAAGGTTAAGGCCCACGGGTTTAGAGGAAAGATGGGCTGTTTTAGAGAAGTTAAAAATGACGGGCAGGTGAGGAACTCTGACAGGACTCCAGCTTTTGGTTTTCTATTTTTTCCTTGTTTTGTGTGATTATGGGCATATCTACATTCCTT
Organism: Microtus ochrogaster; assembly: GCF_000317375.1. Lineage (NCBI taxonomy): Eukaryota > Metazoa > Chordata > Mammalia > Rodentia > Cricetidae > Microtus > Microtus ochrogaster. Next base: position 46,916,187 of record NC_022015.1, on the reverse strand, counting down.
CTGCGAAATGTAGCGACAGCGAAAACCTGAAATTAAAACATCAAATGTATTTCCAAAGCTACCAGGCAATATGGTGAGACAGCCATGGGTGTGTTGGCTCAAGTGATGTAATTGTCACTCTCATCAAAGGAATTGCCTCTCATTAGATGTAGCTCCATTCTCGATAAGACATCATCATAAATATGATATAGGATTCATTTCAAAAGATCAGACCTATTAAATCAGTACTGGAGACTGCTAGAAGATATAATTTTAAAGTACATTAAACACTCTTAAACACACGACCTTTCTTCCCCCCAGATACCTCTGAGAAAATGTAATTAAAATGTGATCTATTTTTTCTAAGGAAAAACTCATCAGATCTTTACAACATTAGAATATTGCATAGCACAAGTGTTTGACTTTATTCCATCAGATTCAGCATTAAGTGCATAGTACTTATGTCTGCTTATAATGGAGACCCTGAAATGTGTGGAGACATGCTTCAAATGATGAAGAAATTGTAAATGCATCTGGTTTGAGGGGAAATAGACTATCTGCTAATTGCTTCAAGAATTGAGTGATTTGGAAGACCTCAGGAGAGGCATCATTTCTCTGATTTGCATACACTTGGCTCCAGCTACCTGGCTTACTGTAAATGCTTTGAGGATGTTGTGTGTGGAGTGTTCCTCATCAGTACCAGAGATTGAGAAGGAGTCTATGGCTCTGGGGACCAGAGGAATTCTTCCTTCTAAAGAAGCTGCCCCTTGTTGATATCCAGCCCTTAGGAGAGCTGACTTCACATTGTGACAAATGATCTGGTTTTCTGAGTCCATTGTTTTATTGTTATTATTGCCAATAATTAATTGGCTTAATTTTCATGATAAGGCCCGTTAATATAGCACTTCAGCTCTTGTGGAGATTTTGTCTTAAGCAGGCTAATATAAAAGGATAGGAAAAGAACTAACACTATTATTTTTGTTTCCTTTCAGAGATTTTAACACCCAACAATGTTGATAACCAAGGACTCTTCTGGCTGCACAATGAAGTGGAAGGAAAGGTGGCTTGCAGCCAGCCTTTCACACAAGCTGAAAATACAAACTCTTTTGAAAGGGATGGATGGTGGAAGAACAAAAAAGAAAGAAAGAAAGAAAGAAGAGAAGGAAAAAGGGAAGCGGCAGAGGACAATAGAAAAGGTGAAACCGTGTTCCCAGACAATGGAAACAAAGGGGAGCTCCAGAAGACAATAAAATCCAAAGGGAAAGGAAGAATCACACTGGGGAGGAAGAAATAAAGACAGAGACATTGAAGAGGGAAAAGCAAGCATGAAAGGTGGAGCATAGATAAAAAGAAACAGAGCTCCAATCACACATTGTATGATACACATGGCACATTATACTACTTTACAAAATAAGCCCAACGACCAAGTCTTTGGGTTTGCCACGGTTTCCCTACAGACTGCAATGAAAACCTGACTCCATGTTCTTCTAATGCATGAATTCTCAACTTCATAAGCCTGCGTCTTCCATATTGAGGCCATTAATGGGATTTTAGAGATTAACTGCCTCTGTCCATAGCATATTAAACATAATCTTTACAATTTAAAAATCACTCACCAGAGTCTCTGGGCATATATGAGGATAATCAAAATGTTAGGGTTTCTCATTTGTCTTGAGTACACAGCTATGATTTTAAACCACACAAAGGGTTACTATGCATGTCAATGATAAGAGGCAATTTAAAAATTACAGGATTCATAAGGTTAACTTTCATTGCAGAGAAATCTGTTCAATATGAATGCAAAATGAATACAATATAAGGTCATCGGAAAAATCATCCTGTTTTCATGAACCTTGTTCATATAATAGACGTTACATTTGTAACTGAAATGTGAATGAAAATAGAATTCTAGATAAGTTATTAATCATAATTAGAACGACTATGACAGGTCTGCCGTGACAAATACTTAACAAGTAGTAAGAATGCTTATTCATAACAAACCTCTTAATTCATTCCCTTCTTCATTAAAAGGGCAACCTCTTAATAAGTTCAACATAAAGTTGGTATAACACGCTATTTGCATTTCTCTCTTTTTATTTCCATTTTAGGAATGTATTATTAACAAATTGAGATAAATCACTTAAAACATATAATTACTTGGATATGGTGGCATAGTAATTCCCTAAGCGATTGCACGGTTATAAGTTGTCAGTGTGCATATTAATCCATCATCCCACCAGCCTCATCTTCACTGATTTGCGACTCGCTGTTAGGAAAACAGATTAAGAAGCACATGCTGCCCTTCTCTGAAAGTTTCATTGAGGCACAAGTAGGGCAAACACTGCTTTCCAATTAGGATCCTGCTGTTTGCCAGGACTTGACAATGACTAATTACAGTCCTAAATGACTTATTATGTCTGAATGCATGATTATTTATAAGTACATTTTAAGAGCTGTGTGAAGTAATTGTGCCTGGTTTAAATATGAAAAGGCTACTTTTATGCAAAGGGCGAAGACCTGTTGAGCACCTTGAGGTCAAAGGGAAGAAGGCATTTTACTGTTAATGTTAGCATTTACTGAGGCTGCCAATATCTCGTGATAGAGGGAGAAAGTAAGTAGTTTCTGATCATGAAGGTTTTAGAGATCCAGAGCTAGGGTTACGGCTCAGCCCCGCTGACTTCCAGACTTAACAACTTTTTGGGAGGCATTCGCTGTTCTTAAATATGATGTTGCCTTAAGACTTTCTTGAAAAATAAAATTGTAGCATTTTATTTATTTACTCTGTGTGTGTGTAAGACGCATGCATACATGCCTTGGCCTGTGAGTGGAAATCAGAGGATGGCTTTCAGAAGTGAATTCTTTCCTTCTAGCACATGGGGCCAAGGAAAGCGAACTTGGGTCTTCAGGCTTGCTCCACAGGGCCTTCACCTGCTGAGCCACGTCACCTACACCTTCTTAGGGCTATGAGAACTAAAAGGTTTTAATGTACAGCACTCAGGCTGGTTGCCTTGGACAGTGTGAACACCAACACTGAATGAAGGTTACTTTTCATTGCTCATCTTGCACCTCACTGACACTATGGAGAACAAGCTGTGAGGGAGGTTCTGAAGGGGGGAAGGACAACTGAGATATAATTTTACCATATACGACAGTAGAGTTCTGAAATGCTTGGAGAAGGCATTTGGTCATTGGTTATTCACTGTCTGGGTAGGCACTGCAAATACAGCGAAGACCAGGCGCAGCTGCTGAAAGGGACTCCACAGCACAGTCAGCAAAATCATGGTAAACACTGAGCCAAACGGAGAGGGGGGAAGGGAGGGGGCAGAAACATGGCTCCAGGGGATCTCAAGCCCTCTTTCTGCTTCCTCAGGAACCCCCGCACATACATACACATAAATTAACACGATACATCTTTGAAAAATAGAGCAAAGTGGGACTATGAGCTGTTCAGTCAAAAACTACTGTTGAATTTTTAAAAAATATTCTAAACACGTGCACATAAAAAATCTACCAGGTGAAATGCCATGCCTATACAACATAAGCTATCAAGTCCCATCTGTTAAACTATCTATTTTTACACACCTATATGGCACAGCAGGAGCCTCTTCTGGTTTCCACCTTTGTGTCCCTGCTCTTGTACCACCCTCTGCAATGCCATGGAGGCGAACTTTGTGACTGGAACACGGCAAAGATAACGAACCCCACCTTCTGTACCATGACTTTATGTTATACAGGACTCCATCATGGCACGTCAAAGTAGATAATGAGGCAAACCGTCATATTTGAAGAAACCCAATTGCAAGAATCTAGAAAGTGAGGGTCACTTCAAGAGATCAGCTAGCAAATTCTGGGGCCCTCAGTCACACAGCAACAAGCAAATAAATTCTACCAACACCTGCATGATATTGAAATCAAGTTGAAGCTATAGGTTAAAATATATTCCAACTGATATATTCTTTTTTTTTTTTTTTTTTTTTGGTTTTTCGAGACAGGGTTTCTCTGTGGCTTTGGAGCCTGTCCTGGAACTAGCTCTGTAGACCAGGCTGGTCTTCACAGAGATCCGCCTGCCTCTGCCTCCCAAGTGCTGGGATTAAAGGCGTGTACTACCATTGCCCGGCTTTTCCAACTGATATTCTTGATGACAATCTTGCGAGTCTCCGAACGGAGAAGCCAGTAGGTTATGGCCAACTCCCAACTCTCTAGAACTGTCACCCAAGCCACTGTGTGACAATTTCTTCATAAACATAGACAACTACTAATTATAATGGTATTAAAAATGCCTAAAGAAACAATATGTGGGTGGGGAGAAGACACAGTGGGCAAATTGCTTGCTGCACAAGCCTGAGGACCCAAGTTCAAATCCCCAGCATCCACTGCCTATCATGGCAGTTCATGCCTGTAGTTCCAGCACTGTGAGGCTGAGACAGGCATGTCCTGGAGGGACTGTGGGCTCACTATGCAGTCAACCGAGCTAAACTGGAGAGCTTCCGGTTCATAACAGATCCTCTTTCAAAAAGCCAGGTGGCGAGAACTAGGGGAAGACAACGATGCTGACCTCTGGTCTCCGCACATGCGTGAGTGCCTGCAGTGCACACATCTCAAAGGACAATAGGTTCTTAGCTTGGCTGAAAACTGAACAGTTACTATAAACAAGTTATTTAGTGTGTTCTCCATGCATTTGAGGGAGAAAAGATGTAAATCAGCTCACAGAAATGTGTCAATAACATGCAAAATAGTTAAAAAAAAACCTTCCCAAAGAAATAAATATTTAAGTATTGAGTGTGTCCTGAAAGCAAATAGATTGACATGCTATGTAGTCTACAAATTAAAAGTTATTTCATTTTAGTCCAGGATATCTTTCGTTATAGTTGTTTATTTATTTCTCCCCCCTGAGTGTGTCTGTGTGTATGTGTGTGTGTGCTTGTGTAAACATGTAGTGTGTGTGCTTGTGTGAACATGTAGCGTGTGTGTTTGTGTAAACATGTAGTGTGTGCTTGTGTAAATATGTAGTGTGTGTGCTTGTGTAAACATGTAGCATGTGTGCTTGTGTTAACATGTAGCGTGGGCTTGTGTAAACATGTAGTGTGTGCTTGTGTAAACATGTAGTGTGTGTGCTTTGTGTAAACATGTAGCCTGTGTGCTTTGTGTAAACATGTAGTGTGTGCTTGTGTAGACATGTAGTGTGTGTGCTTGTGTAAACATGATGTGTGTGTGTGCTTGTGTAAACATGTAGTGTGTGTGCTTGTGTAAACATGTAGCACTTGCGCTCAGGAGTCACATGTGGCTGATGACTGTAATGAGCAAATTTTAACAGAGTGAAATAAAATAAAAACTTGCAGCAGAAAAGAAGATCAAATTTATGTACCTTTGAGATACAGAAAGATATCAGTAATCTACAGAAAGAACCAACCCCCCAAATGTATACATAAATTAGTCCACAACAGTATCAAAATGCTCTTCTACTTTTCAAAAGATTCAGTTAAGAAAATGAAAAGACAGATCTTCCTCTAGGAGAACATATTGGTGACCTCTGTCCTCTACCAAGGCCTTGTTTCCACAACATACAAAAAGCATGTAGAAATCAACAAGAAGGAAAACTAACAGTAGCCTTGAAGGGTCTGCTCTCAAGGCTACAGCCAGGGTTCAAGGAAGAAGTTCACAAGGAAGTGAAACTGAGCTTCTCTTTTTCTGTCTGAAGGGTAAAGACTCAGATACACGATCTGAGGGTCACGCTATTTATTGTTTTATTAGCTCTGATTCTACCTCTCTAGCTTCTAGTTTTCCTTTATTTCAGTTCTGTAATTCTAAATCTCTTTTCTAATTCTCTGTTTCAATTCTCCTTGCTTCTTTTTTTCATCTAGTTTCAAAAAAAGAAACGTTTTATAGGAGGTTTAAGGTAATAAAAATAAGGGTCACATCTCATTGGTCTTAGCACATTCCTTGGGTAAGCAATATCGACAGCATCATTAACCATGGCAACACAAAGTTTCAAGGTTTCTGGTGTAAGACTGTGACCAGAAGCTGGGGACCCGGTGCCTGTGAGACAAGCTGTAAGACATACATAGTGTGAACTTACAGACAGGAGCAACAGTTTCCGGAATTGGTGGTCCTGCAGGCCCTGCCTGTATGGCATTCTCCTCCATCAGAGAATCAGTCCTCTGGTGGGTTGACATCTGAGCACTAGTGATCATCTGCTGTACACTTCCATAGTTTTGACAGAAAACAGTCCAGTAAAAGGAGGCTGTGTGTTTGTAAATAGTAAACATAGTGTGGTGGTTTGAATGAAAATGGCCCTCACCGGCTCATTTTTATGAATGCTTGGAACCTAGCTGGTGACTGTTTAGAAAGGAATAGGAGGTGTGCCTTTGTTGGAAGAGGTGTGTCACTAAGTGTGGGCTTTGCAGTTTCAAAAGCCCACGACAGAACCAGTCTCCCTTTATGCCTCCAACTTTTAGATCAGATGTAAACTCTCAGCTACTGCTCCAGCATCATGACTGCCTGCCACTCTTCTCCCCACCTTGATGACTGCGGACTCACTCATTCAAACTGCAAGTGAGCCCCCCCCCCATTAAATGCTCCCTTTTATAAGTTGTATCGGTCAGTGGTGACTGAGATACCAACAGTTCCAATCATATCCAGAGTTCTCTACTGGGTTTGCTTGTAGATGGATCAGGCCCCAGCCTTTTCTCCTATGCTAAGTCACGCTGGGTTTCTATCCTCTTTTTAATTTGAAGCTGTTTTATCAGTTCTTCTCCCACCTTCTCTTTGCTCTGATTTCAGGCATTCTTTGTTCCTTTTAAGAGAGAGTAGAGATAAATGCACATGTGTTTAAGTAGCTTGTGAGAGCGCTGGACAAAATATCTAATGCCTTATCTACCTACCTGTCTGCCCAAATAGGATGAGCTCTTCATTATCAGTAGAGACTTCTCATTGACCTGTCTCCACTGCTCCACATACTCTGGCAATGTGATGCCTGTTTGTTAACTGAAGGAACAAATGTCTATTTGAGGCATGCGTGTATAACGTCCTCTCCACACTACAAGTTTGGCAAGAGCTGGGGTCTTGTAGGCAGTGCTTACCAAAGCGTCCTTGTTCTGGGGGGTGAAACTCAGTGATAGAGATTTACCTAGCATGTGTAACACCCCAGCTTCAGTGGCAGTACCACAAACTAAAAATTAAACAAAGCATGGGGAACATTTGGCTAAAATCAGGTATAGATTTCTTATTGTTTAAAATAACACCTAGTTATAGTAAGTGTAATAAATTATATAAAGATGAATGAACAGATTAATGTTTATAAGCCTCAGTGTACATATCATATTTTCTTTCATATTTACTAATTATGCAATTAGCAGGAGCATATACATTATATGTAAAAGCATTGTAGAAACTTATCCATATCTATCAATTAAAGCTCCGTTCACTGCCTCTCAATTTCAGAGACTGTATTTGTATGCATTATCATGCTAAGTATTTGGACACTATCAGAGTCCTGAATGATAAGAACCAATGTAGTCAGTTATTTTAGTTTGATTCAAATAACTAGACATCAACTAGTCTAAAGCAACAATTCAAAAAATGAAAGATAAAAAAGAAAGAGCAAATAACTCGTCATTTAGATACAGTCATAGGTACCTGTAGGATTCCCCTCTGTATGCTATGAATATGTTTTATTACCATCGGTTAGTTATTAAAGAAGCTGTTTTGGCCAGTGGCTTAGTAGAGTAAAGCCAAGCAGGAAATCCAAACAGAGCTATAGAGAGAAAGTAGGCAGAGTCAGGGAGACGCCATGTAGCTGCTGAAGGAGACAGATGAGCAGGAACCTTACCAGTAAACCATAAGCCCTTTGGTAAAATACAAAATAATAGGAATGGGCTAATTTAAGATGTAAGAGTTAGCTAATAAAAAGTCTGAGCTAATAGGCCAAGCAGTGTTTTAATTAATATAGTTTCTGTGTGATTATTTTGGGTCTGGGCAGCCGGGAAACAAATGAGCAGCCTCTGCCTTCAGGTATCTTTGGCTTGGTTGAGCATTTGAAGTCCTTACCTAAGTCAGGCAGGGGCAATTTCAGCATCTACTGCAAGTTGACAGAACAAATCATCTCAGCTACTCTAAATCCCATTGTCTGGTTACTGCTAAGATTCCTACCCCTTTTGCCAACTTTCTGCAAGCCTCCTCTGTGAATTTCTCAGAAAAATGGAGGAACAGCTTGCAAGCACCTTGAGTCTGTATTAAATCTCATCCAATCAGACTCCTCTTAGAAATTAATGCATTAAATTCCACTTCACTATTTACACATACACATCCTCAAAGGATAGCAAATGAACATTTAGAGAAGGATCTGTTGAGAAACAAAGACTGTAAGTTACCACACTGGCGCACTTAACAGAGCTCAGCTCTGCTCAGTCGGGTGAATTAGCAGCGAGGTCATAGTAACTGAGCATTAAAGTCGGGGTTCCGTTGGTTTTGTTTTACTAAAGAATGGAGCAATGTGCAATTTAAAAAGTAAATGAACCAGATCATGTTATAAGTAAGTGAGATGGTCTAGAATTCTAAACTTATTACTCATGAATTTGGAAACTTTTCTTCCTTTAGGGAATAGTTTCTTTAATCCCAAAGTAAACTTCTTACTGAATTTGACCATGACATTATATAGAATTTTAATTAGTTACAAAGAATTTTTTTGTCAAAAATCTGTCAGACACGATGACTTACACATGTAATCTCAATGCTTGGGAAGCTGAAGGCAGAAGCTTGCAATCGGAGGCCAGAGTGAGTCGCATAGCAAGACTCTGTCCATTAAAAAAACAAAAACAAAAACAACACAACCTTAAATTAATGCTTACTTTAACTCACCCATGTCTCATATCCTAGACTTTTGATCCTCCTGCCTCCACCTCCCCACTGCTGGAGCAGGAACTCAGTATTCACACATCATAGGCAATCACCCGTAACTGAGCTATAGCTGTATTCCCAGCCTCCAGGAGGGATTTACAACCTAGGAGCTGTGTTTCTCCCTCCCTTGCGCTTCTGCTGGGACCCAGCCCTATTTGGTTAGGACTAGATTGTGCCCTTAAAGCTCTTTGTCAAATCTGCTCCCTTGGGGTGTATTTTAACTTTATGGCAATTTCCAGCATGCAAGAAAACCTTTTGTCTTAAATGCTTTCCTGTCATCTAGGGAACCACACTTGTACCCCAGTTAACACATATGGCTGCTTTCTTGGTTGATTTTCAGTTTCTTTTTAAAGAGAATCTTTTGGGGTTTGTGGCTTTGCCATGTAGCTTTCAGAAGCTGAGGTAGAAGTGATGAGTAAGCTTGGTTTTGGTTGAAGATGTTTTTAAACATCTCAGGTATTTCCAAGAAATTGGAGGTCACCACAAAGGAATTTAGGGTAATAAATGCAGCCTCTGAGTATGCACACCCTCTGCCCAGCGGGGAGCCTTTGGGGAGCATTTGTCTGCAGGTCATTATCTTGTCTGCATTATTCAACAGCACTGTTCTTGCTCAATGGGCTTCAGAACCCTCAGCAGCTGCAGCATCTTCCAATTTTTACTTAAGTTCTCTTTTTGAAAAGGGAGGAAAAGCCAAGAGAAGGAAGGAAGAAAAAAAGGAAGGGAGGGAGGGAGGGAGGGTGAGAGAGAGAGAGAGAGAGAGAGAGAGAGAGAGAGAGAGAGAGTGTTTTTGATAGCTAAGAGCTACCTGTGTCCCTGCATCACATCAGAGCTGAGTTTGCCTGTCTGTTTTGCACAATTGTATCATTGTTACAGAGTAGTATTTGGAGATCCCAAAGAGAAAGCCTCCATTTACACACTAAGATATGAGGATATAAAAATAATAATAAAAATAAAACAACCACCCACGCCACTCAAAGAATAGAACAAGAAAGGTAAATATAAATAATAGATAATAAATGTTGGTTTCTTCTAAACACTAAGCTTAATCTTTTTTTAAAATCTACTGTCCTATCAAAAGAGATTACCATTGAAGAGGGGAAAGAAGCTGATTTATTAGTCTACCCAGAATTTGATTTGTTTCAACTAGGACTTGTTTAGCTGATTCCCAAGTAAACTATGTTTCAAAAAAGTTAGGATTCTTCTTGACTCAATTGAATATAGCATTCTCTTGAATCTATCTTAAAGCTGTTACGGTAAATAAGAGAAACTACTTTCAAAATAAAGGTGCATATAAATCGAAGTACTGAAGAAGGCTGGTAGGATGGGGAACAGACTGAGCATGGATTAAGACATCAAAGAAGCTAACAGGAGGAGGATGTCAGGGATTTACCGAATGCTAACTTCACTTAATTTATCTGAGGGTCAGAGACCTAGTGAAAACTTTCTATGGGGCACTCTTACCAACATTTCACAGTAAAGAATATTACAACTCCCAAGGTGGATGGAAGGCATCTATCCATAGAGCAGCATCTAGAATTAGCGCGGCCTGTGTGTCTCATACAGAACTACTAAGTCATACCAGAATAGTGTGGTTTGTAGCTAGTGTTTACCACCCAGTTTTCTATAAAGCTGTACTTGCAGCTAAAATGTTCAGGGTGGGAGTGGGGAGAAACACTTGCAGACAAAAAAAAAAAATCCTTTAAATTTGCTCCTATGGCCCTCTGAATTTTATCAGGACAATAGGGTCTGCAGAGGTTACAGTCCACGTATAATAACAAGGAGCCGCGATTTCTTAGCATTAGATCATCGTATTAAAAAGCAAGGAGCTTTTCAGCACCACCATTTTGATCAGATTACCATCCTTCGTTTTGTCCCAATCTTAGCCCGCAGCTTGTTAGCCACCCAAAGTCTGAAAACAGTCTTTAAAGTGTCATAGAAATGCTAAGTAGTCCCGGGCACCTGAACAATGTGCGATAGTCCAAGGGAAATGAAAGAGCACCTCAACTATCAGGATATTTGTTACTCGGGAAGGGAAGCGCGAGATAATGAACTGAATCTGTGATTGGAAATATGTAAATAAAGGCCTGAAACTTTTGTCCAAATCCTTGATTCGGGTTTTATCTGCACATTAAGTGCTCCTAAAGCAAATATGACCTCTATCCCTTGCTCTCTAGGGCTTAAGAATGTCAGTACAACAGGACTGTAAGTTGTACACACACATCCCCTTCAAAACCTCTCTGAACTCTCTGAACTGCTAAGCGCCCCAAAGCTGCTGCCCTTCAGTCTTTAAACTTCAGCTTGTGACAGTAGCATTTGCTCTTGAGGGTCTGGCCCCATGCTACTTTTGTCATATGTGCTAATTCCCTTCCGTAAAGAAGAACTAGAAGTCCATCTTGCAATTCACTCATCAAAAAAGTTTTAAGGGCATGTTTTAGTGGCTCCAGTTTCATGATTTAGGTTCTGAGATAGTGTAAAAATGAGTTGTCATCGTGCGTGGTGGCACAGCCCTTTAATCCCATCACTCAAGAGCAGAGGCAGGCAGATCTTTGAGTTCGAGGTCAGCCTACTCTACAGAGAGAGTTCCAGGACTGTAGTAAGGAGGCTGCCTCTTCGTTCCTGGCTGCTCAGCCCTGAAATAATTACATTATTACATATTATAGAAACTGTACTAATTAAATCACTGCTTGGCCCATTAGCTCTAGCTTCTTATTGGCTAACTCTTACATATGAATTTAACCCATTTCTATTAATCTGTGTATCACCACAGGGCTGTGGCTTACCAGGTAAAGTTCTGTCAGGCTCTGAGGGGCTACATGGCTTCTCGCTGACTCTGCCCTTCTTTTTACCAGCACTCAGCTTAGTTTTCCCTGCCTAGCTTTGTTCCCCTACAGGCCCAAAGCAGTTTCTTTATTTAATCAATGATATTCACAGCATACAAGGGAAATCCCACATCACAGGACAGCCAGGGCTACA
>NC_022015.1:46898988-46903640 GCF_000317375.1 Microtus ochrogaster | reverse complement strand
TTTTTTTTTAATTTCCAAATTATTGATAACCTAGTCAGTAAGGAAACCCCAGATGTCTTGAATGTATTATTTATACCCAGAACTTCTTTTAAAGGGGAAAAGTTTACAATGTAAGAAAAGCTAAGCTGGCTGATTGTACATAATTATGGAGACAGAACAATGGAAAGGGTAGACAGAGCCTTGGAAGGAACCCTGTGATGTTTAACTAAACCTTAGCTCCACAGTTGTGCCCACCACTCTCTGACCTTCACCACCATCTCAGAAAGAAGGTCTCTGACTTCAGAGAAACTGCAAGTGTTTTTGACCAATTACATTTCCCCACATACTGCAGTGGTGTCTGCTGCACTTCTGCCTCAACCAATACAGGATAATCAGAGGGACTTTAGGAAAGGTGAGGAGAGATCAAGGAACTGTCCTTGAGGCAGTTCATGCTTCTTTTGGTCATTCTGTTTGTGTATATAACACTGGGGATTGCACACAGGACTTGTGCAAGCAAGCACTCTGCAATTGAACTAACTATACTCTAGCCTGAGCTCATGTTTCTTTTCACAATTTTTTTCTGTGTGTAAGTGTTTTGCCTGTGTCCACGTCTGTATATAATGTGTGTACAGTGCCTGTGGCGGCCAGAAGAAGGTATCAGATTCCCTGGGACTGGAGCTACCATGAAGGTGCTGGAATAGAGCATGGGTCTTTTAACAGAGCAGCCAATGTTCTTAAACCCTTAGCCATCTCTCCAGTCCCCAATGCTTTTTTTAACTAATAACTTTGAGCAGAGAAGTATCTGTGTATGAAACAAATTCTCCCTCCCTCATATTGCTGTTGCTTCAGGATTCAACATAGAACTTGTGTATACTTGCAAAATGCTGTGACAATGGACTATACCTATACTCTTAGAGAGAAATCAGTTGTTAATGAAAATAGGTATTATTATCAGTTTGTTGACCTTCCCTGTCACCTGGGTACCCTGTCCCTTTAAGATACAAGCTCCCCTCACTCCTCCAGGCAAGCTGATTTCTTGCCTTCTCTCCATTCTTTCTCTCCGTCTGAAGAGGTAACCATTGCCTCTCCCTCCCCCCATCTATTTCTATCTCTTCCTTCCATAATCCCCTTACCCTTATACCCTTTCCAATACCTACTAAATAAACTCTATACCTAAATTCTCTCCGCATGGTATATCTGTCTATCTCTCACCCTCTGCGGTCTCCCACCACCAGGGGACCTACCAGGGTTGTGCTACCATGAATCTCTGAGGTGTCACTACTACCAAGCTCAGTAGCTTGCATAAAGCATGGACCATGCATCTTTCTAAGTATAATTCTATTCCTGGTCTCTATGGTCAACCATATACTCATTGATAAAATACACCATTTTAAAAAAGGAACTCAGACACAAAAACATATATCTATCACATGTCACACCTGGAATCTATGCGTTATTACCCATCATGCTACCTGTTGGCTGTATCATAGACAAAGTAAGACAATTTTGTAGTTTAGTCAAAGCTAATAAAAAGAAAAATATTCATGACCCCAAAAAATCAAACAAAATCCAAATTTACATCTACAGTAAAGTTCCATTGGGACATTGCCACACTTACTCATCTGCACACTGCTTTTGTACAATGGCAGAAGGAAGCAGTTGCCACAAACGTCATTTAGTCTGCACCATCTACCATAGTTATTATCTGGCACGCTACAGAAATAGTCGTTGATCCTTGAGCTGGACTCTATGCTAAGATATATATTTGTATATGCATCTACATATATACAGATGCTTACATTTAAATACACAATATATAGGAATGTTATATTGTATATATATATGTATATTTACAGCTAAAAAATTGTATTTCCAAAACATTTTAGAATTTGAATATCACTGTTGAATCATTCATATAGTTTAATTTCATTTCTCCCAAAGAAACATACTGTCAGGACTAATAATCATTAAATTTATGATTACTAGAATAGTATGAAAATATGTACTTTGTTGGGTTTTTTTTTTCTTGTTTTTACGATAATCTCTTTTTCTTTCTTCCTACTTCATCATGGGTTTTATCAAATTGGTCTCTATAATAGCTGGAGAATTCCACAGCCCTCAGAAATCACTGTTTTGAGTGTAGCTTCTTCTCAGGCAGGCAGCCCTGAGGGTTCTGTAATATATATACTATCCCAAACAAGGCTGCAAACTTGGCCTCTGAAGCAGCTGTAAAAATGGAAATGCAATCACCGGAGGAGTTATCAGCCTTATGAATCGAGGCGCCTTGACACTACTTGACATTCATTCTCAATTACCAAGTTCAGGCTTCCTGCCTTCATTGAGCAGCACTACAGACTACGGCGCAAACATGAGTGGATGCTGGGCGGCCATGATGGCGTAAGGAGCCTGCTCTCCTCTTCAAAGGGCTGGCTCAGCCACCAAAGCTCTAAGCACTAAATTACGTCTGACAGCCGCCACCGGCTTTTAGGATGGATCCCACCTCTCTCTTTCTGATGTTTGTCTTTCAGTGAGAAACCACTCACATCTTTATTACAGTCATAAAGTCTGTCGTGATGATAAAAATAAAAGGCATTTAACCTGGACCTACGCACCTCACGGGAGCGGAGCTCTGGGTATAACTGCTTTTTCTTAGACCTTCTTCACTCCTAAGTGGCAAGGGTGCCCGTGGAAAGTTCAGCGCGGGACTGCTGTTGAATGTATGTAAGATTTCAGGGTGTGACAAAGAAATTCTCTCCCCTGGAGTATCAGTGGAAATGAATAAAGAACGCTGAGCTTTATCAGACGTGCGTGTTTTTGTTAAGAGGGTTTGTAGGAACTGCACGAATTAGAAGATGCAGAAATCTCTGCGGCTTCTTTGGAATCTGCCCTTCCATAAGACTGCGCAATGACTAGAGCCCCAGAGAATTTATGCTTTGGACATTGTGCTAAACAATCGCGTATACGGTTATTAATTGTGTTCAATGATTTTAAGGAAAAGAACAAAGTGCTTTGAATGAGTAATAGGGATGACTGGAGAAGTAGGCAGTGTGGCTGTCAGCCTGAAGGGGCTGTCTTGAATCCAGCAGCATCATTGCTATCATTGTCACTGCTGTGGTCATCATTGGTCACCATGTAAGGTGGGGGAAGGGGGAGCAGGATATTTATCTCCTTAGAAGTTTCACTCTCTGAAGAGTAAGGTACCCGGCACTTTTTACGCTGCTTTCTTCTACCAAGCACTCCCATCATCCCTTAACTGAACATCCTGCTCCTCTCCCTGACTCTGACTCTCTCTATCACAGCTTTTTACCTGAAGCTACACAATGCTACATCGTGAACTTCAGGATAGTTCTCTCTCCTGGGAACGTGTTTAACAGTTTCTAAAGAAAATCTATTAATAAAATTTAATTGACTGTATCCCAGAACCATTATAACCAGAGGAGAAAGTAACATCTGAGATATTGAGCAAACAATGGCTATTCAAAGAGACGTAATTATTCCAACTAAAGTTTAATAAAAAATGTGGAAGAGTGGACTCTTGCGTGACTTGACTAAAGACGTCCAGCTCCACAGTTCCTTTTGTGGCAGGAGGAACCTGGCAAAGACATCCAACTCATCAGTAGTGTAGGGTCCAAAATGGGGTAGGGATGGGTAGTCAAAATCAGCTTTTATGGAGGCCGTTTGACAAACAAGCAGGGAGTGAGTGGTCACTTTGAGGGAAAGCAGAACAGGAGCTTGCTTTGTATGGTTTGACTCTGAAACGTCCCCTGCTGTCTTGTGAATTTGAATGCGTGGTATCCACCTGTGGTACAATCTTGAGGGTTGTGCAGCCCTACTAGGTAGGGCCCAGCTGCTGAAACAGGTCACTGGGGCCCTTTGAAAAGTGTAGCCACCAACAGTTCCTGGCCTCTCGCTCTCAGCTTCCTAGCTTATGTCCAGGTGAGGAAGTGTCTCCCATGCATCCCTGCCACCATGATTCCTACCAGGCCTTGTCCTCTGTGATGGACTGATACCTCCCGAACTCAGGAGCCAAAATAAATCTTCCCTCCCATAAGCTGCTCTGTCAGCTGCTTCGGTACCAGCGTTGTCACAAATGACCAACGGAGAGCAGATGGATGCTTTGATCTGAGAGATGCGGTGAAGCCACACAGAAAACAAAGCCAGCGGTCAGAGGGCAAAGGAATAGGTTGGGAAATGGAATGCAAGCCAGCTTAAGACAAAAGAAAGTTCAGACAGAAGCTATGAGGGTGCAGCAAGCAGTTTTTATAGTGTTCTGTGGCGGGCTCAGAAAGTTACCAGTTGGGTTACAATGGGAAATGAACAGCATTTCTCAGGCGGTGGCTGTTTCAGAGAGAAAAACTGGTACCCAAAGAGCTGGCCCAATGTCATTTCACTTGTTACCGACAGATATGTCAAGCAAACATTGGAACAATTGAGTTTTTCTCTGAGGGTTTTGGCTTGCTTGTTAGACTATTGGGAAAATTAACTGAGCCGGTGGTGGTGGCGCTCACCTTTAATCCCAGCACTCGGGAGGCAGGGGCAGGAGGATCTCCCTGAGTTTGAGGCCAGTCTGGTTCACAAGAGCTAGTTCCAGGACAGGTAGGGCATTGCACAGAGAAACACTGTCTTGAAAAACCAGAAAGAAAGAAAGAAAGAAAGAAAGAAAGAAAGAAAGA
>NC_022015.1:46896776-46898888 GCF_000317375.1 Microtus ochrogaster | reverse complement strand
AAAGAAAGAAAGAAAGAAAGAAAATTAACTGTAAAGTATATTAAAGCCAGAAGTAACTTCATATACATTAAGCACTTTGGTCCTCATTTGTCTTTCTCAGTTTTTGGTTTTTTTTTTTTTTGTTTTTACCAAGTAAATTTATCTCATCTGAAATGTGCACTATTTTATCAAAATTAAGCCACAGGACTCATAGGACTCATGAAAATTGAAAAAGTGTGCCCATAAAATGCAGGTAAATTAATGAAATATGTTAATTAATTAATTATGGGATCTTATGACTTCTTTCATGCTGAAAAAAGTCATTATCTTATTATTTCAATTGCTTATTTTATGGACATAGAAAGCAAGACTCCAGAAAAAAACTGCAAAGTTGCAACTATCTGTGCCTTCCTTTGTTATCAGAATATATTATTCACTAAATTGTGCTGACAGCTCAAAGTTTGGGGTTGCATTCAACAGATTTATAAAAGTACTTTGCATACACCAAAGTGGCTTCTCAATCCAACATTTAAGCATGGTTCTGTCTGCAGAACTCGAGGGAGGGGCCATTCTGGCTGAGCAACTCAGTCATTTGATGATTGCTCTTGTTCTATTCAAATCTATATAAGGCAGTATCCAAAATTGTTAAAAGACCACAGGGGGTGATTAAGATGAAATACATTGAAAGTATATACGAACTTCTCAAAGAATTCATAAATACTTATTTTATATGAATAGTGAGGACAACAAAAACTTACCTTTCACCACTTTATGAATAAATTGTGGCCATCCATTTTTCATACACACAAAGTTATCATCTTTTAAAACTTGCTATAAGTAAAATAAACAAAAGAATAGCAAATCTACTTGGAAGACTAGTTGTATAATATAAACATAAATCATGTGATTTCCTGATATGTGTTTAATGAAAATTGGGACTGCTGAGAAACTGAATAAACACTGGACAGTCTCCAGTATTTGACCTTACAACACAGTAACTTTTTATTAAAAAAAAATACTGGTAAAGTGAAGAAAATTTAATCTTACAAATAAACATTTTGATTGGATTCTATATTCAGTCCTGAAATCATAATTTATATTTATGCTTTACTTTACATAGTTACAAACAGTTTTTTCTTATTGCTTCAGTTTTTATACTCTTATTACAATGGTTACATGTCATGCTAACACATATAGTTTTGATTTTAAGTACAACTTTAGCTTTTTAAGATGAACTGCAAAGGCAATAGAGCCTTAGTTTTAGTAAATACACACAGAAAAACCTACAAAGTATTGACCAACTGTTGTCCCCTACCTGAATAAGAGGGAAATTATGATCTCATGTCACACTCTGTTTCTATAATGTTCATATTTTTGTAATAAAATTCATTATTTTATAATAAAATGTTTGATTTCTTTTTAAAAAATGGTTGCAAACCAACACTCCAATATGATCAATGTGCCTTTAGTCGATACTCTGGGAGCTTCTAAATGCAGGGGTTCTCAAGTACCAGCCTATGGCTTCATCACAGTCACCCAAGGAACATGCTGTTGCACATGCCTCCCCTGTCACCTCAATGCCTGTCCTACCCAGTGCAGCACATCCAGACAAAGCTCTGAAATGCATATCTTTTACAAAGTTCCCCAAGTGACTCTCATGCTCGGGCAGGTATGGGAATCACTGTCTAAAGGAACACGATTTATGTAGAGCAAATGAAGTAAAAGGAAACACACCATATGGCATGTTAATTCTTTAATCACATTTCATAGATGACTCTATATGAAAAGAACACTTAATTTAACACATTCCTTGAGCACCGAAAGGGTGACTACAGCCTTCCTCATCTGGAACGTGTAATAGCTCAGCTTTACCTTGGAACGGAGGGGACTTGTAAAGTTCATGTCAAAACGAGGTGCAATCGGCCTAGGGCTAGACACCTAGACTAATAGCAA
The DNA here is from genome assembly GCF_000317375.1 of Microtus ochrogaster. Lineage (NCBI taxonomy): Eukaryota > Metazoa > Chordata > Mammalia > Rodentia > Cricetidae > Microtus > Microtus ochrogaster. The sequence goes on along the minus strand of NC_022015.1, from coordinate 46,896,956 downwards.
CACAAGAGCATAGAAACATCACCCAGCAGGGGTAGGAGCTTGGTTTACTACAGGGGAGGCCATGGATAGATGGAGAGGGTGGCACTGTCCAGTAGGCTAACACTATGGGGAATTGATATGAACATTTAGCAGTGTCTTGAACTCATTAGACATTTGGGTTTTTTGTTTTAAAGAAGTAGT
>NC_022015.1:46894491-46896650 GCF_000317375.1 Microtus ochrogaster | reverse complement strand
CGTGTGTGTGTGTGTGTGTGTGTGTGTGTGTGTGTGTGTGTGTGCTTGTGGGGGGAATGGGGAGGATGGGTAGGGGATGGATGGGTGCATATGTGTGCATGAGTGTGGGCTCCAGTGTGTCACAGCACATATGTGGAGGACAAATTTGGGTGTCAGTCTCCACCTTTCGCCGTATTCTTGCTCACCACTGGCTGTCCTGTGAACTTACAGGGTCTGAACTCAGGTCCTCATCCTGTACTTTGCCCAGAGCCATCTCCTTAACCAAGCAGTAGCTTTTCCTAAAACAAAGACAAAACCAAAAGCAAACCGTGAGAGTTTCCCTCCACACAGGACTGTCACCTTCATCTGGTCCTCCTTAGATGCTACTTCTCATCCAAAGTCCCTGTTCTCTATCCTCTTTCCTTGTGGTCCTTCATTTTCTGTACACCATCCTTACCCTCATGGGTGATCTCACCCATTATCATGACTTTAACCACCAAAGACAAGACTCGTCAAGCCTAAGCCTTTCAACGGAAGCCTTTCCCTGAATTCCAGACCCATGTTTCCAAATCTATGCAATCAGCAAAGGCATCTTTCATTTCATACAGCATCATATAATCTTCTTTCAATACTTGTTTTGGTGTAATTATAAATGAAATCAATGACGTCACTACTCAACAAATTCCCAAGGGACAAATTTGTGCATCTTATATAACTTCATCATTTCCCTATTAACTGACCACTAGATTCTCCAATTTATACCCAAAATATATCCAACAACTCTCCGCCATATTCTTGTCACCGTCCCTCTGGTCCCTACACTCCCACTCCTTACAAGTCTACTCTCTCATCTCTCTGCTTTTGTAGTAAGCAACACAAACACAGAAGGACCTCCTACACCATGCTTCCTTCATCCCATGGTCCCCTTTGTTCATCACTTTCTAATATAGAATGTTTTGCCTTTAAATAAAATTTGTTGAAAGAAAAATCAAGTCATATATACTACTATCCCTCTTAAAGAATTGGCTCATCAAAGTTTTCATAATTAAGTCTAAGTTCCTTATCTCAGAAAGGGTAATAATAATACAAGACTGCCAACTTTTCTTATTTGAGACTTTTTTGTTTTGTTTTGTAGTTTTTGTTTTTTTTAGACAGAATCTTTGTTATATAGTCTGGGCTAGTCTTGAACTCCAAGATCTCAGAGCCTCAGAGGGTATGCATGACCACAGCAGACTACTAAGGTGATTAACTGTAGCAAAGCTGGGTTCAAATCCAACCCTACGACCCATACTCAGTTTGAACGCCACTTCCCTGACACAACTCACATATTTACAGATCTATCCCAACAGTCAGGAATAGTGTCTTGTTCTTATTTGTGTCCCGTAGCTGGCCCAGAACTTAGTATATGCTCATTTTAAAAGGCGGGTGAAGGGGCAAAGAAAGGATGGAAAGTAGTAACTGGGAAAGCAGCGACGGTGCTCGGAAAAGGCCATGTTGCTGTTTCAAATGTTGTAGGAATTGTCACACGGAAACCCCCTTCTCTGTAAAGCAAGGCGACTTCACCAGGGAGCTGGGGACAAACGCTCTTCTCCGGGATGAAAGTCTGTAACTTTCATGAGTCTCCTGAAGCTGCCTGTGAGTCAACCTAAACGTGTCAGAAACATCTCTCCAGAGAAGCCAGTGAGCAGGTGTTACCAGGAGACCAACTTCAGCTATATCTGAAGGAAGAAACTCATAAGATCAGTTAAAAAACAAAACCTTTAAACAAAATGTCAAAAGCTCTCCACTGTGGAAGCAGTCAAGTGGGGGGACAGAGAAGATAAAAAGAGAGGGATATCCCTAGAAAAGCGAGGTAGGAGCTAGGTGTGGTGGCACAGGCCTTTAATCCCAACACCGAGGAAGCAGAAGCAGGTGGACCTCTGAGAGCTCAAGGCCAGTCTGGTCTACAACATGCGGTGGTTCTCAACCTGTGGGTCACAACCCCTTTGGAGGTTGCACATCAGACATTTTCACACACAGCCCATAATAAATTTGTGTTTTGTTCCTACAACTATAAACTCAGAATAGTTGCACAAACAAATGGGACTTACTGCAGTATTCATGTACAAGTGCATGCATGTGTTACCATGTCTATTCTCTCCTTCCCTCTCTTCCTTGTCAGTCCCCTTTCTGGTCCCTAA
>NC_022015.1:46891429-46894016 GCF_000317375.1 Microtus ochrogaster | reverse complement strand
CAGCCCTCCGCTCCTATTTCAACACCTAATAGTCCCTCTTATACTTTCATGTTAGGGCATTTTCCTGCAGATATGAAAACACATTGTACTTGCCTTTCTGCATCCAACTAATTTCATTTAACACAATCGTCCCCTTTCCCTCATTTTCCATGAATGGCTGCATTTCATTGTAATTTCTCGTGATAGTGCTATCTTATACTCCAATTGTACCCTGATTGACCCCATGTCATGCTTTGCTGTAGATAATCCTTTGTTACGCTGTGAAGATTTGTCACTCTGATCAGTTTAATTAAAAGCTGATTGGCCAGTAGCCAGCCTAGAAGTATAGGTGGACAACCAAACTAAGGACATTGGGAAGAAAGAGGGTGGAGCCATAGAAGTCACCAGCCAGACAGAGAGGGAAGCAAGCCATTGCAGAGAGGTAAATGTCATGAGTGTCCAGGCAACACACAGATGAATATAAATTAAGTTGTAAGAGTTAGTTAGTAATAAGCCCGAGCTATTGGTTGAGCATTTACAACTAATATTAAGCCTCTGTGTGGTAATTTGGGAGTGGGTTGCTGGGACAGGAAAACTCCACCTATAATGCTTTAGCAAAAGTTAGTTTCCATTTACATTTCTGTCTATTGAAGTTTTGGCTTTAAAGCACAAAGTGTAGAACTAATTGTTTTATAAACCAGATGCAGCCAATTTACTGTGCTAGGTAGAACTTGTTTTTCCCCTTAAAGACAGATACTTAGCCCATAATCATTGGTGACATAACAAAAACTCCCAATTTATGTTTATAATCTTCACATTTTGCTTCATAATACACAGCAGTGTTTACCAGTAACTTCTGCTCTTATGTATTCCATTATTTGCTTCTTCAGCAGTCAGCAGAGTCTAGCAGCACAGGCCTAAGATGCTGCTCTTTGGGAGACTGAGACAGGAGAATAATAAGTTCAAGACTAGCATGGACTCAGTCAGAGTTTGTCTTAAGATAAAAAGGGAAAGGGTGGTGTTTGGTGGGGGGAGGTAGTTAAAACATTCCTTAGCAAGTGCAAGGCAGCTTTGGATCAGTTGGGAGGGGGAGAGGAGAGGAGGGAGGAGGAAGAGGGGAGGAAGGAGAAGGGAATGGAAGGGAAAAGGGAGGATGGAGAAAAGTGGGAGAAGGGAGGGGAGAAAGCAAGAGAGAGATGGAGAGGCGAGAAGAAACACCAGTAGCAATACACTTTAAAGGGGTGGGTTTAAGAGGCTATGTGAGTCATCCAGAAAATTATGTGAATAGTTCTTCTACATTTCTACATGTCCTAATACTGCTACATTTTTGCCTAAAGAGACGACAAATATCTGTAGGGAGCAGCTTTCAGAGTTAAGAATGAAATAAATAATTTTTGTTGTTTAGCACACTGTATTTTCCAGGAAGAGATGGAAATCTTTCCTTTTGTGTTTCACACAGGCAGCCCTTCATGACGATTTCTCCTGGAGGATAAGCCAGCATGAGACGTGATGTGGGAAGCCAGTGTAGATTTCTTCCAATTCTTAAGTCTTTTCCTTCTTTAGAAATATTTTATCAGGTTAGAGAGTTGGCTCAGCAGTTAAGAGCACTGTCTGCTCTCCCTGAGGACCCAGGTTCAATTCCTAACACCCACGTGGCAGCTCACAAGTGTCTATAACTCCACTTTCAGGGCATCCGGCACCCTCACACAGACATACATGCAGGCAAAACACCAATAAAATAAATAATTAAAAATAGTTTTTTAAAAAAATTAATAAAATACAAATATTATATTGATTTATAATTATCATGTATCTTTGTCACTGTGATAATTTGATACAAAGGTCAAATATGGTAATTATCATTTGATTGCCTCAAACACATATCATTTCTTCTGGTTGAGATGTCTCCTCTCTCCTAGTGTTTTACAAAACATATGATAATAGCACTTGAGAAGCTGATGCAGAAGAACCATGAATTTGAAGTCTATTTGGGCTAAATAATGAGATCTTGACTCAAAAAAAAAAAAGTGTAGGTTGTAAAGTATAGTCACTTTACTGTTCTGCAGAATATTAGAAAATTAATTCTTCCTATGCCGCTGCATTTAGTACCCGTTGCCTAGGCTCCCTCAAGACCTCTCTGCTCTTTCCCCTCCTTCATTGTTTTTATTTGCGCAGATCAAAGAAAAATCATAATTCTGAAGGTATAAACTGGCAACCTCTTCTGACCAATACTTGCTGCCACCTGCTGGCCAAAGCATAAAACTGCAAAGAATGGCTAAATGGTCAAAAGTGTGAATTCTGCGATATCATTTATGTGTAGCTGAGAAGGCTTAATTCAACAGAATTGAGCCTTAAAAAAATACTGTCTACCCCACATTTAAAGATAGCCTTTCTTGATTATCATAGAAAGGAAAATGTGTGTAGTTGATTGGCATCTGCCCAGGGAATTAATACTTTTCTTGAGCACCTTCTCCTTTATTTCAAGATCCCCTCTCACCTCCAAAACTGCAAAGTACTGATCAGCACGGGAGTTTTGACCTGCTCCGTTTCCGACCTGGGCCGGTTCACCCCTCCTTAGGCAACCTGGTGGTCCCCCGCTCCCGGGAGG
>NC_022015.1:46880576-46890917 GCF_000317375.1 Microtus ochrogaster | reverse complement strand
AGAGACACTGTTTCTCAATTATGATGATGCTGTTTCCTGAGATGTTGCCTCAAGGAAAAGTGCTTCTTTTTGATGGGTTGGTGAGGACTACAGGATATAGACTTAACTTTTTTTTTTTTTTTTAAAGATGCAAGTGTTAAATCAGGCCGTGGTTGCACACGCTTTTAATCCCAGCACTCAGGAGACAGAGGTAGGCAGAACTCTGTGAGTCTGAGGCCAGCCTGGTCTAAAAGAGCTAGTTCTAGGACAGCTAGGGCTATTACACAGAGAAACACTGTCTCAAAAAACCAAAAATAAATAAGAAAAAGAAAAAAGACTGGGACAGCTAGGACTGTTAAACAGGGAAACCCTGCCATAAATAAATAAATAATAAATAAATAAATAAATAAGCAAATGCTAGTTTTAAACTAAGGCATTCTCATAAAAATCCAGACTGGGACAGTTAGGACTGTTAAACAGAGAAACCCTGCCATAAACAAATAAATAAATAAATAAATAAATAAATAAATAAATAAATAAATAAGCAAATGCTAGTTTTAAACTAAGGCATTCTCATAAAAATCCAGACTGTCACATTCTGTCAGAGAGTAGAGAATTGGAACCCTGTGGACTCTGTTTCCACAAGGCAATAACAGGCTATGGCTGAGCTTCTCAGGAGAGGCATGAGATTTGTCTGCCCATCACAGTCCCTACTACTTCCTGTCACCACCATACCAAAAATCCATGGTCATTTGCCATCCATCATTCCTTTCCTTTATATTAATTTTTTTAACGGAGACTTTTCTTTTAGCCCAGGTAAAGCAGCACCCACTAGCTGCCCAATTTTACATTCTCCTACTTTTGGTCAACAACTGACATCCATTGTCGCCGGAGACGATACAGTTCAGACTAAACATTCTATTTCTCACCCTTCCACACACTGGTAACCAAGGAAGCACATGTGAAAGTTTGTTGGCGAGACTTCTGACATAGTCTCTAAAGATGACTGACTCAACGCTAAGGAAATCACTCCCGCAAACCCCCAATACATTCCTACTTTGGCCTTTGTCTTCTGCTCCAAGAACAGACATGGAGGGTGGCAAGAGTTTGGGCAGCTCTCTTGGGTCCTGAGCTTGTGTGAAGATGAAGGCACGGGGCACAACTGATGAAGAAAGATTGAAATAAACACAACAAAAAATAAACTAATATAGCACTTGCTCTACTTAATAGAAATATAGAGCTATCTTAATTGAGCCAGCTATTCCTATTTTCTCTTTAAAACACCAAATTCAGTCTTAACTGGCATACTTTTAACAACTTTGGAATAATGAAAGTCTGAAAGGGTTGTATACAACAAGGAAAATGGAGACCAGGGCCAGCAAGATACCTCAGCAGGCAAATCCTCTTGCTCCTTAGCCTGACAATCTGAGTTTATTTCCTAAGACCCACAAAGTAGAAAAAAATAACTGACTCCATGAAATAAATTCGTCTTTTGGTTTTAAATTCATATCACATCAATACCCCAATCCTGATAACAATTTTTGTATTAGTTGCTTTTCCATTGTTATGATATAAGACCCTGGAGGGAGGGGGTAAGGAAGGAAGGAAGGATTTGTTTTGGCTTATGAATCCAAAGACTTAGAGTCTACCAGGGAGAGGAAGGCTTGCCAGCAGTGGAGGTAAGCATGGGAAGAAGTGCAGAAAGCTGGCTAATCTAACGTTTTCATCCATACAGAAAAAGCAGAGAGACAGAGAAAATGGGAATTAAGATGAAGTTATAAGCCCTCAAAACTTGCTGCTAGTGAGATACGTCTTCCAACAAGGCTCTACCACTTAAAAGTACAATTATAACTTTCCCAAAGAGCACTACCAGCTGGGGACAAAGTGTTCAAATACATGATCTTTGGGGGGCATTCTTTTTCAAAACACCACACGCTAGAAATGAAAACTGCAACAACTCAGATAAAAAGCTCAGTGGGAAACCTTACCAGTACAGAGGATCACAGGAAGGGACAGCATATCAGAGTTTTAAGACAGGCTAGAGGAATTGGGTCTTTCAGTCAAAGTCAATGATGACTTTTTAAATTATTTATTTTATGTGTATGGGTTCTTGCCTGTATGCATGCCTGTGCACTATGTGCACACAATACCCATAGAGGCCAAAGAGAGCTTCTGATCTCGACCAGTACACGGACAAATGAACTCAAGAGCCATGGCATTATCCACAATAGCCAAATTATAAACTCATCTTAGATGTCTACCAAAAAATAAATGGATAAAGAAGATGTGATTTCAATGAACATGGAATAGTACTCAGTCAAAAATAAGAATGAAATCATGTATAAATGTCATTACTCGTAGGCAGGAGAGCCAGAGTTCTGAGAAACAGGTTCTGGGTAACCAGGCCTTAAATTACCAGATGACTACAGGCAGAACAAATGATCCCTGCCATGTAATATGGGTCACATGCTAAGTAAGCTCCACTCCCTAAATCAGATAAGGGGTGACTTCTACCACATAGCATAGGTGTGTAGTCTCTGTTTTCCACAGCACTGCCACGGATCACAGGCTACACATTAAATGCCCTCCTGCACCTAACTTTGTTGTACAGGGCTGATACTACCCCAGAACCCCACCATATTGCTGTCAGCATCAACAAACATCTCCTGTCTTAAGGGAGGGCAGTCTCCTAAACCAATGATGGCTCAATCCAACATGAAGTAGTCGGAGCTTTTCAATGTCTAACCCCTAGACCCTAACCCTTAGACCACCAGTTCTTTTCTTCTCTTTCTTTTTTATAAATGAGAAGGCTGGAGATGGAAATGTCATGTCACATAGCAGGGAACCTGGGCCCTGCTAGAAACACACTCTCCAAGGAACTGAGCCCTATATGGCCAGCTAACCATAGGTGGAACAAGTGACCCCCGTCATGTAATGTGGATCACATAATAACTAGGCTCTGTGCTGTTACCCAGCCAGTGACCCCTGTCACATGGTATAATAAGTCATGGGTACCCCACTCTCCTACCTCTGTCACACAGCACAAACCACCTATTGACCAGGCTCTCTCTGTCTCCTTCCAAGGAACCTTATAAGAAGACAGCTTGTTTTGTATTGTGGGACTGACATGATATCAGACTTCTCTATCGTGTGATGTTGACATTAGTAAACCTCTTGCCTAGAGGACAAATTCAACTCAAGCCTCTCTCCCAACCCTCCTCTCTTTTCCCACTGTAAATTTTAGGAAAAATGGGTTTGACTGAGAATCACCTTGTTAGTCAGAATGAGTCAGACTCAGAAAGACAAATTCTGAATGTTTTCACTCAAATGTGAAATGTGATATTGACGACAGCAACAAAAGACACAAAAGTACATGGGAGACCTTTGTAAAGAGCATGGGGACCAGATGAAAGAGGAGCAGGGTGGTCGGTGGTGGCTCACAACTTTAGTCCCAGCACTCGGGAGGCAAAGGCAGACAAGTCTGTGAGTTTGAGGCCACGCTGGTCTACACAGATAGTTCCACAACAATCAGGGCTACAGAAAGAAACACTGTCTCAGAGAGAGACAGAGACAGAGATACAGAGAGATTCAGACAGAAAATCCCAGTCCTGTGTGACTCTGGACAAGTCCTTAATATTTCATCTTTATCTGAGGTTATTAGGTTGACTTGGAAATCTCATTTAAATCCCATCTTGTGAAAAATTATATGAAAATTGATGTGGGAAGTCCTTCTGTATATGTGTGGCTTTTATTGGTTAAGGAATAAAGAAACTTCCTTGGCCTGTGATAGGGCAGAGTAAAGCTAGGCAGGAAAACTAAACAGAATGCTAGAAGAAAGTTGGCTGAATTAGTGAGACACCATGTACCTGCCCACAGGAGACAGATGCACTGGAACCTTGCTAGTAAACCACAGTCAGGTGATGATACAAGATTAATAGAAATGGGTTAATATAAGATACAAGAGTTAGCCAGAAACACACTTAAGCTATTTCCCAAACAGTATTGTAATTAATACAGATTTCTATGTGATTATTCCAGGAGTCGGGGTGGCCGGGAAAATGAACAAACAGCCTCTCCCAACAGAAAATAGTTGATATAATTGATATATTAAGATAAAAATCTCACTGTCAACAGTGTAAAATGGAAGATGGGCTATTTGGAAAACAGAAGAAACCAGCAGGAAACAGATAAGGCCAGAGACATCGATGGGGTGGATATAATCAGAGTATTACATCTCATGCATGTGTACAAATCTGATAATGAAACCCATATATATATATTTAATGCAACTGATTGTTTTTTTAATTTGAGCTAAAGTCTTACCATGTAACTCAAGCTGGCCTCAAATACATGAACCTCCTGCCTCAGCTCTCAAGCACCAGAATTACAGGCATGTGCCAGCATGCTAAATATGAGGGGAAAAAGGAGGAAGAAAAGAGAAGAAAATAAATGAAAAGCAGGTAATGCAAGCAAAGACAAGATAGAACAGGCTGGGAGGGCTAAGATGGAGAGGAGAGAATATGGGGCACATGGAAATGTCCCGTTTGCAGTATCCTTGTGCTCTGTTTCATCAAGGATTTACTTGGAAGAAAATGTAAGGGGTGATTTCTATACACAGAAGTTGTGTGACTTTTCCTAGAGAGCTACCAACAAATGTTTACTTACCCACAACGAGCCACTGATAACAGGCCAAAGACACAATTCCACCCAAGTACAGCTTAGTGAGTTAATTGAAGTTAATTTCAAAAGTGTGGATGAGAGGGCTAATTACAGGATCTTGTGTGAATCACCAATGGCATCACCAAAAAGTTCACACCAGTAGGAATGGCAGCTTACAAAAACTGCATCCATGGAGCTCCCTACCCAAGTTGCAGGCAGGTGGGCCAGCAGGATAGTCTTCTCCCTGTAGAAACTGTTACTGCTTTTATAACAATGTGGAAAGCCTTTCTGAATTTTGTACATTATAGGAACTTTCTGAATCTTTTAAGCTTCAGAGTTTTTTCTTCATGAGTTTTATGAACACCCCCCCCCTTCCCAGAGAAGGGGATGTTTTAATTCAGAGGAAATAACTACACAACACTCCAACCTGTCCTATGGCTCTTGTATTCATTGTATGCCTTTTTCACAAGGTACCCTTGTTCTTGGAGTGGGTGATACAAGTGTCCAGTTATTTTCCTTCATGTGCCTAAAAAAATCACTTATTCCCAGAAGCTTGGGCAGATATGAGTCTCTACAGTAATTATTGCCCATTGCAAAAAAACAAAATAAACCCCAAACAAGTTTCCCTCCATGGCCGAGACTGACAGCAACACTATCCTAGAGGTTTAAACACAAATACAATGTGATGACAGCCACATCACATCGAAACGATAGCAGTTGCTACCTTGCTGGCATCTATGATCTACTTAGTCATAGAATTTTGCCCTGTTTGCAGTACCAGCTGTGATTTTCCATCTGTGGCACAGACCTTGAGTGCAGTAAGCAAGCAGTTAGTTGCATCCACAAGTGTTATGCCTCCTTTGCCCCAGCGGGCCCATCTTCCATGGTGGGCTGGTACCAAGGCATGCAAGGTCCATAGCCAAGCAGGACTTGTAGGGATAATTCTCCCCAAGAAGCCTGCATGGCACCTCTTGGCATCAGCCCGTCAGAGGGGATGGAGCTTCCAGCTCTGACCCAGCTTGATTTCTTCATGCCCTATAACCAAAGTATGGTGAGTTTTTGGCAAAAGAGACTCACCATCTCGTCCTGACAAACAAGCATTAGTAAGATCTTCAGGGGCCTCACTGACCTCCTAGGGAGGGAGCCCACCTCCATCACTGGGATTTTCATTCAATAACCTTGTGTCTCTTGGAGTGCATGTTTCATGCTTATAGGGTACATTCATTAAAACTCTTTAGCTTCTGGTTTACTGTTATTTCAAATGTTTTTCCATATCTGTAAGATATTCAATGTTTAATATTGTATTATATCCCAAAACTCTTTTAGTTTTAAACAAAGGCTGGCCAGCATCTCTGAAGACCCACCATTGCAAGTCAGTTGCTCTTAAATGGCTAAGAGATACTAATAATTAAATAAAATAAATAAACAAATAAGAAAGGAAAACGAAATGCTGAGAGGATGAATACAACATGGTACCAATCGCATCACATGTATCAACTCTTTAATCATTTATCGCTTCTGTGAATTGCTGCTCAGGTTCTAAAGCTTTCCAGAAGCTAACAGAGCATTTGGGGTTTAGTTAATTCTCCCCCAAGGAACTTCAGCTCAAAGACCTGCTTATAGGTATTACCTTTATCTCACATGCCTCTGGCTTGTTTTAACTTTTCACGAACCTTCGGTACATTCCAGTCTAAATTGTTCAGAGCCACCAAAGTCTCTCCTACCTCATAAAAATTATGTCCCACCATGGAGCTCAGCAAAAGCCACTAAATCCAGTCCTTAGATCTCTACTGGGTTAGCCTCTTTCTTAATTATCCTATCTGATCCAAGGAACAAAGAACTTGGCATCAAACACAGCGTCTATCATGTCCTGTTTGGCCAATAACTCTTGACCTTCCTCTATTGCCTTCCAGACTCTGACATTCACAGAGGTGCCAGACGGTGGTCACCAAGTGTCCCTATTGACTCATGAACCAGTTCATCAGAGACCAGTTTCCTTTCTATCATCTCAGGCTATGCAGCCTTTATCTCATGAGAAATGGATAGTTTTGCTCAGTTTTTCTACTTCCTTCCATCTGCCCCTATTACTTAGAGCCTCACAAGCCAGGAGGACATCTCTATTGTTACTTGTATAAAAGTCTTTCCCAATTCAAGCTGCTGAAGGACAGACCATTTCCTGATTACTAAGTTTTCCTGCATCGCTGTTATTGAGGCCCCATTTGCCTGGTGAATCACAGATATTTCTCTTTTTCCCTACTAAAGTTTGGGAATGAGGACTATCTTCTATCACTTCTACCATCTTCCTCTTTACTTCAGTCGACAGGTTCCAAGTTTTTGGATCCCAGGAGGAAATTTTTAGCACACGAATTTAGTATAATTTGTACTCTTTCCCTGAATCCTGCCAAGATAAGAACTGGTAAGCCAGTCCCTTCGCCTGTAATTGCTATCTGCCGGCTTCCCTCTGCTACCAAGGGTTCAACCCCATTTCAATCTGTTGTTTCAGTAAGTGGCAAGTCTGAACTTTTCCCATTTTACAACTGGACCTGAGTTTCTGTTAGCACATAGGCAGAGATGAAGGACATAGCACAAAGTAGGCCTGAGTCAGCCCCCACAGTACCTCAAGACAGTGACCAAAAAGGACCATTCCTGTAATCTCCCTAAAACATACCCTGCCTTGCCAAATGGTAAAACTATAACCACATTCAAATAAAAAGTACTAACGTGGCTGCAGCCTGCTTGACCTATTGTGTCTGAGATGACCTAACTGTTCCAAGAAACTCTCCAGCTGAGCTTAAAAGGGATCTGCAAGCTCTTTTCGGGGTCACCACTTTGTACAAATGGTGACCCCACGTGCTGGAATAAAAGCTCTTTGTCTTTACATAGTATTTGAGTATGGAGGCCTCCTTCAGTGATTCTCAAACCCTTACATAAACTTGTTGGTACTGAACTGACAACAAACTACCCCATCCACCATGAAGTCTTCCAGGCCTGCCCACTTTGTTCCTGAAAGAGGGTGGGAAAAGAACTTGATCGAAGACAAGAGATGATCTCTACAAATCTCTTCAATAAGAGACTCTCTCTTTAGGAGGGAATGTTTCAATTTAATAGAAATAGTTACATAACAGGGGCAATATTTAAAAATTTCCTAACAGCTACCTGTTAGTACCTAATAGTTCCTGTTAGTTCATGCCTTAGCTATTTTTCTACTGCTATGCTTAGATAACTTGACCAAAGAAGCTCATAGAAGAAAGAGATTTTGGGGGCTTACAGTTTCAGAAGGTGAGTCACGACCATCACAGCAGGGAGCGTGGTAGAAGGAAGGTGGCCCTGGAGCAGTAGCTGAGAACTCACATCTGACCCACCAGCAGGAGTCAGAGAAAGCTAACTGAGAATGACATGGCCTTTTAAAGCCCCCAATGACACACCTCCTCCAACCAACTGTGCCTCCTAATCCTTCTCAAACAATTCCACCAACTGGGAGCCAAGTATTTACATATATGAGCCCATGGAGAATTAAGCGTCCAGTATTCCCTGAGTTTCTGGTTGCTGTCCTGTGTGTCTGTGATTCCTTCTTATCTGTTTCTCTTACCAAACACTTCTGATCCTCACGTCCCTACCCCAGAACGTACAAACCTGCTGTGGCTAGGATAGTAACAAAAAGTCATCCCAAAAGGTGGTTCCTGACATATGTCTACCCAACATGGCACTGGTGACGTTCTGTCATTCATAAATTCCTTTCTATTTTCTACCTTTTGCTGGTTTGTTTTATGATAGTTATTTCCATTTCCTTCATGAGTCATAAGGAACTATTCTTACTTTGTTTCAAGTTCTTGAATCAACTATAGAGCCAAGTTTAATTGCTAGGATTAGCTACTGTGAACAAGCCAAATTAAGGAGTAGGTTCAATATGTTCTGCCCTTTTGTGTAAAAAGAATAACTGTTATGAGTGAATAAATAAGGATTAGTCTAAATATTGTATTTGGAGGGCCAGGTGTTTAAGGCGGAGAGATACCAATAATGTGAAGCAACCAGGGACAAAGGAGAGGTCTTTTCTCTAGGAAAATACCTCCTGTAGTTCCCCCAAGACCTTCCAAATCTCTGACACATCCCTCACCTCCCATCAAGATGACTGACGTGCAGCCTCCGGCTTGCCTTATAATGCTCTCAGCTGCTCTGCCTCCTCACCTTCCTAATGATTCTCCTAGCAAGAAGAAATATGATTGACTTTCATTCATTTTGAGTCCAGAGCTCACATAAGTAGCATGTATTTCTAGCCAAGGTAGGCTTCCCCACCATATGGGTGTTAATTACAGACTCATGTTAGCTGATTGATTTAAAGTGAGGGCAATTGAATACAACCATGGTTTTCTGCCGGTCCTAGGCAATGCTTTTAATTGCCTGCATAAATGTGTTTAATGGCCTCTTTAATGCAGAAAATGAAGCTTTAAAGTAGATCATTTGGGAAATTAGAGATTTAAAGATTGAGGTGGAAATTATGATTGAGCTCAACAGTGATTAAGAACCTGGTTTCCTGAATAGTATTAAAAGGGAACAATTAAAAAAAATCTGTATATTAAATTATATATATGTATGTATGTATATATATATATATATATATATATTGCGTGTATCATTGAGTTAGGGGTCCTGTAAAACAGATTAAATAAATTCAGTTAAATAGTGTTTATTTACAACTGTGTCCAAACATTTTTCCAAATTCACAGGATGAAATTTTTAAATGAAATTCCCAAGGGAGAAAACATTGAGATAGGTTAAGGTACATTAAAATAACTATGACAGCATATTTTCATCAATATTGTTTCCTTTCTGAATCATTAAGTAGAACAGTGCTTCAGAAGTCCCGTGGATCTGTCTTGCTCCAACATTGTTTGGGCAGGACAGACCCAAGGACTCCCTCTTTGTTAGCTTCCAGTCGCCTTCCAGTCTCCCCAGTTACAGCCTCTGGGACCATCTTCTCCCCACCGTCAGCTCTTAGGATCAGTCACACCAACCCTTTGTGGTTAGTGCCATACTGAGGATCAGCTGTGACCTGCCAGATTCACCAGAACTATTCCACTGAAATGGAGACTGCCGTGAACTCTGCCTGGTCAACTCGGACCTGTGTGCCTCCTACACCCACCTCTCCCCGGGCTACTATTTTGATCATCAGGAGGATGTGACTCAATCTACTATTTTGATCGGGATGATGTGGCTCTGGTGGGTGTAGACAACTTCTGCAAATTGGCCAAGGAGAGGTGTGAGGGCTCAAGTTGCAGACAGACGGGCAGGGTCATGACCTCTTCCAGGATGTGCAGAGGCCATCTCAAGATGAGTGGGGTAAGACCCAGGAGGCCATGGAAGCTGCCTTGGCCCTGGAGAATAACTTAAACCAGGCCCCCTTGGGTCTTCATTCCCTGGGTTCTGCAGGCATAGGGCATCATCTTTGTGACTTCCTGGAAAACCACTTCCTGAATGAGGAGGGAAAGCTCATCAAGAAGACAAGCAACCACCTGACAACCTCCGTAGGCTGGCTGGGCCACAGCCAATGCAGACTGGCCTACCCTAACCATCTCTGGGCATAGAGCATCTCTTTGAGAGAGGTGACCCACTCTCAAGTACGTTGAGGAGGCTTCGCCTTCCAAGGGGCTCCCTCCTCTGCTCTGCACCAGCCAGCCTCAGGACCTTCACCTGACCCTCTCAAGC
>NC_022015.1:46864138-46880275 GCF_000317375.1 Microtus ochrogaster | reverse complement strand
CTTCTGCCACAATCCTTGCTGCAGCAGGTTTGTATGTTTCAGGGAAGGGGTGTGAGGATTCCAAATGTTAGAGAGAAATAACAGCTAAGAAAGAAACACAGAAACGTAAGATAGTATCGGGAGGGCAACTTAATGCTTCCTGCATACAAAGTTTTGTGTTCTGATTTCACCCATGTTTAATTTTCTATACACCATTTATACTCCAATATAAAAGGGGGAGGGGGAAGAAGGCAAAAATACCGCTTTAGCATGATGCAAAGGACAACCAGAATAGTTACTTGTTTCAATACTTGAGATAACAAGTCATTAGTTCCTGCAAAAAGTATTTGATATTTGGATAGTGAACACACCCTAGACCAAGTATCCTGCAGGCAGCCACTCCCTAAGTCAAACCTCCTATTTCAAAAGAAGGAGCAAAAGTATGCTTGAATTCTCTGACCTTTGGGCCATCTTAATGTTCAAAACACCAGGTAACCACACCCTAGGTCAGGATACCTTGTTTTGTAGTCACACCTGTTGTTAACAACTTTGAAAGAGCAAAAATAAGCTCAAACTCTCAGACCTTCAGACAAGGTGGAATAGTCTCATATTTTTGGGTCTCTACAAACCACATACATAAGTCATATACCCACACAATAATAATTAAAATTAAAGAAGAAGTACATGCTCATTAAGGGTTCAAGGATTGCTGACTTTAGAGTTAGTTGTTATTGCCTCTGACTGACATCAGGAAAGTAAAAGCATTCCTTTTATTGGTCTCCTCAGATTCCAAACAACTTCCGGCATACAGTGACAGGTTGTAATAACTATGTATTGAATGGATAACTGGAAAGATGGTGAAATAACCATATAAGCATCAAAAGCCTTTCAAGTGGCTTTTTGGAATGCACCCAACCTGCAGCCTGTGGACCATATGAAGCCCAAAACAGCTATGAATGTAGCCCAACACAAAATTGTAAATTTAACGCTTTTTGGAGGTTTTCTGTTTGCTTGTATAACTCAACTGTGTGATCCTTGAGCATAAATTTTATAGATGACAATGCCATAACGACACGTCAAACAGATGAACATGCTTCGATCATGGGATAAGCTGTGAAAGCTTGAAGTTAAGAGGGCTAGCAGAACAGCCGATTGAAAGCCAAAATGTAAGGACTGAGATGAGCATTCAGCGGGAATTTGTTTATGGTGGAGTCTTGCTATGTAGCTCAAGCTGATCTGGAGCCCATACTGCTCCAGCACTAATGTCCCAAGCACTAGGATTATAGGACTGTGCCATCAAGCCCTGCTGAAGGCTGTCATCATTACCTTCTTCCTCCTTCTCCTCCTCTTCTTTAAAATTTGTTTATCTTGCTAGGTAGTGGTGGCAAACCCAGTACTTGGGAGGTAGAGGCAGGCTGATCTGATTTCGAGGCCAGAATGGTCTACAGAGGGACCCTCACAGGCATGCCTGCAGGCCAACCTGATCTAGACAATCCCACACTGATAGTCCCTTATCACATGATTCGGGAATGTATCACGTTGCCAATTAATACCACAAATCTGACAGAGGTCCAGGATAGCCAAGGTTACACAGAGAAAACCCATCTTGAAAAATAAAAAAAAAAAAAAAAAAACTGAAAAAAAAGAAAAAAGAAACCAAGATTTACTAATTTTATGCATGTGTGTGTGTTATAATGGTCTGTCCTGTCACTTTTAAGAGATAAGCCCCCAAGCCCTTTCCACCACCAAGGCAGGCAGATCTTCCTTCTGCTTCCAGTCTGAGTTTCTCTCCTTTCCATGGTCTCTCTCCCATCTCTCTCAGAGAGGTATCTGCTGCCATGGCTCCTCTCCTCCTCCACCCTTTTCTTCCCTCCCTCCCCCCATTTCTTTCTTTGTCTCCCTTCTCCCCCTCCCCCTCCCTTCCATAACCCACTAAATAAATATCCAGCCTCATTCTGCATGGTGTACCTATCCATCCTGGTCTCTCTCCTGCCATGCAGCTCCCTGCCTAGGACCAACTGGCCCCTCGTGGTCTGCGGGTCACTCGGGGGCTCCCTGCATGGGACTGGCTGCCTTTGTGGCCCACTGTGGTCTCGGTACGCACTGCCCACTGCTGCCACTCGGGGACCTGCAGTGTTTCTGCTGCTGTGTCCCTTGGGGAACCACAGTGTTTTATTTTTAGCATAACGCGACGGGGAGGGGGGGGCACTAGTCTGTATGTACATGCTGAGGCTAGGTGCATTGGATCCCCTGTAGTTGGAGTTACAATTTACTGTTAGCTACCCAATATGGGTTTTGGGAACTGAACTTGGATCCTTTGAAAGACCAGTATCTGAGTGATCTCTCCATTACCACAATTTTCTTCTAAGGCGAAATCCAAAAATGCTTACATTAACTCAGTTTAATTTATCATTTTTTTTCTTCCTTTTTCTTCTTTTTTATTTTATTTTTCTTTTTCCATGACAGGGTTTCTCTGTGTAGCCCCACTGTCCTGGAGCTTTTGCTCTGTAGACCAGGCTAGTTTTAAACTCACAGAGAGCCACCTGCCTCTGCCTTCTGAAAGCTGGGATTAAAGGTGTGGATCACCACTGCCTGGCTGTTTAAGTCATCTTTAATGTAGAACTTCCTTTTATTTTTAAGGCCCTAATACGTAGCCCTTAGGACTCTTATACACTGAAGCAGGTGTCTGCCCAGTCTACAAGTTACCTCCCTGTAGATCTCAGCCTTGTCTACTGTGCACATCTGCAGGAACCAAGCTCCTCCCAACATCCCGCCCATTTATACTTTAACAACATTAGCTATGTATGATCCCTGCAATCTTGCAGAATGCCAAACTGTGGACACACATCTTAAAATTTTAATAGACGTGGCAAGTCCTATCACCCAGGTTGCTTCCGCTGCTCAGTGTGTAACGAGTGTCTGAATGGCGTTCCCTTCACCGTGGATGTGGAGAACATCTACTGCGTTAGAGACTACCACACGGTGTTTGCTCCAAAATGTGCTTCCTGTGCCCGCCCTATCCTCCCTGCCCAGGGCTGTGAGACAACCATTCGTGTGGTGTCCATGGACAGAGACTACCACGTGGAGTGTTACCACTGTGAGGATTGCGGGCTCCAGCTGAGCGGGGAGGAAGGATGCCGCTGTTACCCCCCGGAGGGGCATCTGCTCTGCCGCCGGTGCCACCTGAGGCGCCTCGGACCGGGCCCACTCCCCTTGCCAGCTGTGCATGTGACTGAGCTCTGAAAAGCAGCCATCCGGAGAGAAGGGTGACCCACGCTCCTGTCTTCTCCCCTCCACCGAGCTGCTGTCTCTTCCACAGGGGCCGGACCCCCGCGTCAAATAAGCGACTTCTATTTATTCACCTTCCGTGCCTCAAGCCACTTCCCCTGCTGGGTTCCAGGACACCCGCACCCTGCAGCCTTGGGATAGGCCACCTTCTTCCGCCTGGCCTCAGCTCCCAGAAGCAGGGCTTGGAGGGCTTGGTGCCATGGGGGAAGAATGCCTTATTTGTGTGCGATCACAGCCAGGGCAGTGACACCAGGTTTGGCCTTGATGAGTGTTTCAGCCACAGGTCTCTCCCTCTCTGGATCCTGGCAGGGGTGGTGCCTTTCTAGCATCCTCAGCCTCAGAAGACCCTGAGCGAATTCCAGGCACAGAGAGCGAGCCCACCAGGTGTGCACACTGTATCCAGCTCTACCACAAAACCATGTGATTTGACTTAAATTAAGTTCCCCCCACCCCCGAGGATGTTTGCATTTTCTTTAAAAGAATATAGTTTTCTTCTAAAAAAATTTTTAATAGACGTATATACTGTATTTTGAGCATACTGCTCCAGTTACCCCCACTTCTACTCCCGCATTCTTTCCCACTTCTGTTAATCCTCTTCCTTCCACGGACAGTTTCACTTCTATTTCATGTGATCAAGATTGTATCCATCTGTGTAAAATCCAGGAATGACGAGGAACACGTAAGGTATTTGCTTGAGACTGGCTTAGTTTGCCAAATATGATCACCTCCAACAGTATTTATTTTCCTGCAGACAACAAAATTTTATTTTTCTTTATGGCGAAAAAGATTCTAGAGTGTATATAAGGCACATTTTCTTCATTCATTCCTCTGTTTCTGGACACGTAGGTTGTTCCAAAACTTAGCTATTGAAAGTAATGCTACAGCAAACGCTGATATGCTTAAGGAAGCAGGAAAAGGCACCTTGGCTTGAGTGCTGCCATTTTAACTTCAGACTCCATTTTACTTGTAGGGTAAATTAAAGTTCAGGTTCCCAAGCCATAGGGGAGCTGAGATCTATCCAATGGCTGACCAGTCCCTCCCTAAACCAGGAGATAGTCCTTACAATCTTAAGCTCTCTAGAAACATCATAGCTGTTCCTAACCACAGAAGGAACCAAAGAATCTGATTAGTTGCACTGAAAAGCTTGTGTTGTATGTACGTTGACAATGATGAAACACATAAGGATAGCTTGTAATCTTTGATTTTTGATGGGTGAAAATTGTAACTGTAACTTGGCAACAAATGTTTGTGACTTTTGTGCTTATAAACCCCACTTCTGTCCCTGCTCGGGGCTGTCAGTAGAAACAAGGCTCCTGAGTCCTTGTCCTGCAGCTCTGATTGATCAGTGACCTGCTTCTGTGGTGATTTATTAAAAATCTTTGGAACCCATTTCTCCTTCCTCGTGGTGTATATCAGGTGAGGTGTAACAATACAAGTATCTCAGTGAAGCACTGACTTGGAGGCTTGTTTGTTTGTTTGTATTTCAAGACAGTGTTTCTCCGTGAAGCCTTGGCCAGCCTGGAACTCACTCTATAGACCAGGCTGGCCTCAAACTCAAAGAGATACACCTGTCTCTGCCTTCTGAGTGCTGGGATTAAAGGCATGCACTACCACTATCCGGCTTATGTGTAAGTATCCAGGAATGGAAGATTTACTTTTTGGTTTTGGGAAACCGCCATACTGACTTCCATAGAGGCTGAGGTGTTTACATTCCTGCCACAGGTGTACAATAGTTGCCATATGTATACACCCTTGCTGGCTTTTGTTATTTTTCCTTTTTAAATCTGTACTTCTTTTTCATTATGTGTATGTGTGTGTCTGCATGTTAGTATGTCTTGCGCCTGTGGGTACCCATCATGGTCAGAAGAAGGCATCAAATCCCCTGGAGCTGGAGTTATAGGCAGTTGTGAGCTCCCTGGGTGCTGGGAATCAAACTCTAGTACATAGTTCTTTGCAAGCACTCTTAACAGATGAGTCATTGCTCTAGCTCCTGCTTTCACTTTCTTGATGACTGCCATTCTAACTGGGGTAAGAAGGAGGCTCATTGAATACAGGCTTTTGAGACAATGTCTCATGTACTTCTTAATGTCATGCTCTTTTTAATCTCCGAAATCTATCCCAAGATGACCTTGGACTTCAGATCCTGCTGCCCCCACCTCTCCAGTGCTGGGATCACACCAGCATGCCCAGTTAATGAGATGCTAAGTGTTGAGTCCTGGGCTTTGTGCCTGCCAGGCAAGCAATCTACCAAATGAGCTGCCTGCCTCATTCTCAATGTCCTTTTCATCTGCATTTTTCAATGCTAGTAAGGTTGATCATTTGTTTCCATTTGTTTATTGGCCATTTGCATTTCCTCTTTTCAGATTCATTTGAGGTTTGTTTCATTGGTTTACTTATTGTGTTGTTAATTTTTTTTAGGTGTTTGAATTCTCTGTATATTCTAGATATCAGACCTCTGTCAGATGTGGTTTTAATTGGTAATGTGATATATTCTCAAATCATGTGATAAGAGACTATCAGTGAGGGATTGTCTAGATCAGGTTGGCCTGCAGACATGCCTGTGAGGGATTGTCTTTATGTTAAGTAATGAAGGAAGACCTAACCTAAATGTGGATGGCATCATGCCCTGGATTCGGGTCTTGCCTTATATCATATTGAGTTGTAGAAAGCGCATATGCATCCATTTCTCTCTGACTGTGGCTATAACTAGACATTTTAAATTCCCTGATATGACGGACTGCAACTTGGTATTGTGAGCTCAAGCAAACCCTTCCTCCCATAAGTTACTCTTTGTTGGGTTATTTCATCTTAGCAACAGAAAATAAACAAAGACAGATGTACAGCTAGCCAAAATTATCTCCCATTTTGCAGGCTGTTTCTTCACTTATTGTTTCCTTTGCTGTACAGAAACTTTTTCATTTTTTTCATTTATTCTTCTCTCATACAGTACATCCTGAGCCTTCTTAATTTTTCATGAGATTCCATTTGTAAATTTTCTTTATTTCCCATGTGACTATTTTTGTATGTTCATTTCTGTACTTTTTCCTCTAGCAGTTCAGAGTTCCAGGTCTTCCTTTAAGGCCTTTGGTCCATTTGGAGTTAATTCATGTATAAGGTGAGAGATAGGTATTTCTTCCCCACAAGTGGATATCCAGATTCTGAAGCAAGAGGACATCTTCTGCCTAATGTGTATTTCTTGACAACTCTATCAAAAATCAAATGGTTATTGCTATATGGGGTTATATCTATGTTTTCTGTCTTATTATTTTGATCCATACATCTGTTTCTGTGTCAGTGTAATTCTGGTTTTATTACTCTGTGATATAACTGCAACATAACTTGAAATCAGAAATTATCCTTTTTCCTTGGAGCTACTTTGACTTCCTGGGGTCTTTTAGTTTCCATATATTTAGCTTCTGATTGTTTTTCTATTTATGTGAAAAATGGCATTGGGATTTTGATGGGAATTTTATTCAATCTGTACAATGCTTTTAGTAAGATAACCATTTTCACAATAATTTCTCCAAATAATGAGCATGGGAAGTCTGTCTTCCAGTATCTTCTTCAATTTCTTTCTTTAGTGTTTTCATTGTGGTGGTCTTTCACTTCCTTGGTTAGGTTTATTATAAGGAATGTGAGTAGGTGTGTGTGTGTGTGTGTGTGTGTGTGTGTGTGTGTGTGTGTGTTGCATGTAGGGTGCTTGCCTTTGCATGCACATCTGGAAGTTTCTATCACACTTCTGAAAAGATGAGATCTTTCACTAAACATGGAGATTGTCATTTGGGGTAGACTGACTGGCCAGTGAGCCACCAGAAGCCACTAGTCTCTGCCCTCCCAAGAACTGGAATTACATACATGTGCTAACACACTGGGCTTTTTACCTGGGTCCCAGGGATCTAAAGTCAGGTCCTCACTAGACCCACTGAACTATTTCCCATCCCTTCCTCATTTATTTCTCAACATTCTGGCGTAGTGCCAGGTTGCTGAGTGTTCATTAGTTCTAGGAGTTTATTATTTTTTTAATGAAGTCCTTTTACTTTTTTCTTTTCTTTGTAATGCATTGACTGCTTTCTCTTGTTTTACTGTTGTACTAAGACTTTAAGGACTCTGTTTGACTTAGTCTATGTCCTATTGTTGTGAAGAGACACCATGACCAAGACAAATCTTATGAAAGAAAGCGTTTATTGGGGTCTGGATCATCATGGTAGGGAGCATGGCCACAGGCAGGAAAGCATGGTGGTAGAGAAGTAGTGAGAGCTTTGTATCCTGATCCACAGGCAGTACACACACACACACACACACACACACACACACACACACACACACAGACAGAGCATGGCCACAGGCAGGAAAGCATGGTGGCAGAGAAGTAGTGAGAGCTTTGTATCCTGATCCACAGGCAGTACACACACACACACACACACACACACACACACACACACACACACAGGGGGGGGGGCGGGGAGGAGACTGGAGACTGAGCCTGGCATGGACTTTTGGAACTTCAAAGTCCATTCCCAGCCACAGGTGTACTCTAACAAGGCCACACCTATTCCAATGAGGCCACCATTCCTAATCTTTTCAAGCAGTTGATCTACTGGGGACTAAGCTTGCAAATAAATGATTCTATAAGGGGCCATTGTCGTCCAAACCTCATGAATACCCATGGAGAGAGTGGACATGCTTCTCTTCTTCACTTACTCTTGGTTTTACTGAAAATGAGTTGAGTTTTTCCCCCCATTAGTATAAGGCTGGCTATGAAATGATCATATAGTTTCTGTTAAACCTCAAAGAAGAGTGCAAATGTCTAAAACCAGTTGAAGAATTAAAACTTTTAGAAATTATTCCACTAGCCTCACAATACTGAAGCAAAAATAAAACTAAAACAAAGTTGCAATCAACTAAGACTTTCTTTAATTCTACACAAAAAGCATAATGGTTCAAGGAAGAAAAAAAACAGTTCAGCAGTAAAAAAAAACATAGTTAAAATGTCATAAATTAATATTAATTTGGGCCTTCTAATATGAATTTTAGTTTAAAAGACATTTTGAATTTATTTTATAAAGAACAATAATTTATTTATACCACTATCACTTAAAAAGAAAGTTTAAATTGACGATATAGCCAGGTATGGTGGTACAAGCCTTTAAACCCAGCACTCTTAAGCTGGAGACAGATGGATCACTATGACTTCCAGGCCAGCCAGGGATAAGTAGTTGGACCCTATCAAAATTATAATTTATAATAGACTTATTGATTATAGTGTTTGCTCCAGTTTGAAGAGATGGAAGGAGTTTTTTATCAAACATTTCACTAGGTGGTACTCTCTTTTAACGTCCTGGAGGGAAGTGCTGCAGCGGTTGGAACCAGTAGCTGATGTCTAATTTAACATTTAAAGAAACCAAATTAGTGTCTCTGACTCGGAATCTCCTTCAATATAAAAAGGCGGATAGACGCTGAGAATAGTGTAAACGTGGTGGTTAACTGAGATGGTTCTTCTGAGCAGTAACAGCTTATTATTCTCAAGGCAGAGGTTCTGGGCCTGTGTACATGCTCCTTAGGAAATACTTTCAGAGCATATCAACAATGGGAAGTTCTAGACATTTGTAGATTTTTGCTTAATAACTGTTTGGACTAAATCATTCCATCAAAACACACTGACAGTGTTCATGAGGTTCAAATATATCCATAGCCTTTTCCATAATTCCAAATTTCTCCTTTAGGTCTGACATTGCACATGAATTCCATAAAGGACAAAAGCTACCTCCACATGATACAGATATTTTCCTTCTTAAATTATCTCAAAGGAAGGAACAAGAACAGGGAAAGGAAATTGATGTTATCAATATTTAAAAGGGGAAATCAGCAGAGAGGTCATTTCTGGGAGATCGCTCATCTGGATAAACTAGAATGGATGCAAACGTGGAGGCTGGTTAGACCAAATGGACAAGGCAGTCAATACTCTCATGGATTCCCCCACAGAGGGCTACTGAACACCATGCTCTTAGCCACCAGATAAGCAGAATGAGGTTTAGTACCTCACCCTTCACTGTGACCTCCCTCACTTTGCCATCAGATTGACTCGATCCCCAAGTCCTGGCCCTGGGACTTGTTACCTGTTTGTGTACGGAGAGTTGTTTTTATTTTTATTTTTGGATGAATGTCTAGACTTATAATTGCTAGTTTGTATGGCCATGCGTACTTACATTTTTCAGAAATGCCCTATCTTTTCCAGAGTGGCTAGACCATTTCACAGTCTCATTTTTAGTACATGAATTACCCTGATGCTCCATAGCCTCACTAGCATTTGGAGATTATCGCTATTAAAAAATTATTAATAGTTTAAAAATGGAAAGACATCCAAATATATGATTGCAGCTTTTTCATTTCCCCCATGGCTAGGTATGTCAAATAAGCTTTTATTCATTTTTCTGTTGTCTTTGGAAAAATATCTTTAGGCAGACTTCTGAGAGTTCAAATCCATTTTCATATCAATTTTCCATTGAGGTTTGGACTATGCTTAGAAATGTCGCTTGGCACTAGATCTGGAGAGACCATTTCCATGTAGTTTTCTAAAGAGTTAATCAAACAGCACATGAATCAATAACAATTCTGACAAATTACTCCACTCGTTTAGAAGAACAAATTTATTTGTACCATAAAACATTTCAACTTCAATAAAAAAACAGAGAAAATACACATTGTCAAAAGCTCAGCAATCAAGAGATAACTCTCATTGATCATTGGGAGTATACTTCCAGACTTTTGCTTTTTCCTGTATAGTCAAAATAAGCTGACAACTCATGATGCTATTTCGTACTTTCTCCCAAGGTACAATCTATGACCTTTCACTTTATAAAACTTCATTAATTCTAGCATTAGTGCTAGAATTCTTAAGTAGTGGACAGGTATATATGTTTACTTACCTAGCTTCTCTGTTAATGAAGATTAAGTTTGCTTCTACAAGCAAAGATTTAATAAATTTTATAAGGATAGTTTTGTGGACTTTTTTGGTAATTCTTTTCGATTAAATATCTGGAAGGATTGCTAAGCCAACATTCATAGACATACATGTATATCATATACATACACTAACATATCCTAACATACCCACAAGCACACTTATCAATTTGTTGATATTTATAAGCTGCCATTAGAAAGATTGTCTCCATTTATGTTCCCATAAACACTGGCTGTAAAAGTCTTTAAAGGTTCTCTCCCTTGCTTGTCCTCCCAAGGTTTATTTTCTTTCCTTTAAAGATGGGAACACATAAGTCCAAGCAACTTATTATTATTACTTTACAATTTTTCAACCAAGATCTGAGGCAAGGTGCAGAAGCCTGTGAGTTAAAGTCCTGTAAAATGTTCTTCCTTCAGTGCATTTCTTGAGAATGTGGGTGGCTTCAGTGGCTTCATAATCTGATGATATGGCCTGGTTCCTAACAATGTTGACCTTGAATAGGAATAGGGACAAATAATACACTGATGGCATTTATTTGTGGATAGAGAAAGATTTCTGGGAAAAATGAAGACCATATTCTGTCACATATCCAAACTACATAGGTGGAAAGTTATGGCGTGTAAGTTGAGCATAATACAAGTCCCACTGGTAAAAGTTAGAAGTAAATTGGAGGCTATTGTAGTTTGGGATTATTTGAATACTCCCTGCGTTTTCATTTGACCAAGCAATGGAATACATCATTTAGATTGTGATCTGGAGAAAGAACTGACATATTTCCAAATTTGAAACTCCAAAAATTTATTTTGGTAGTCTGTGAGTTTATTTTCAAAGCCCAAGAGAAATTTAATTTAATGTACATGTCTATCTTTTTCCAAAGGACATTTATATATTTTTGCTTTTAAGCTTCCCCAGATGGATTAAGCTATACAATGACTAAATGTAAATTATAAGTTGTAGTTATTAGGAAATAGAGGTTTATCATTTACCACCTAACTTTAGACAAAAGTTTCAGTTACAATTGCATCTTTTTTCCTTATAGCTTTATTCAGTAGATTTTTTCAATGATATTTAGCAATTTTAATGCACCCCCTTTAAATCAATATCTTCCTAAATTTTCCTGGATTGCAGAAAATGAATTTGAAGCTTTTCAAGGTGCTAAAGTTTTGTTTTTGTTTTTTTTTTTTTGAGTTCTGGAAGTTTTGTAACTTTCAGCTTATGGTGGGTATTAGGACTCACAGAGGAAATTTTTTAAGCTCTGTACATTTGTGTTAACAGTATAATAACAAACTGCCTCAGAACCTGTGGCGTTACCCTCTTCTGGGTATTGTAGCCTCACAGTCGCTCTGTGCCAGCACACACTCTGAGGTACTCTTCCAATGCTTGCTAGAGAAATAGGTATGTTGAATCAGTACATTCCAGCTTGGTTGTGACTTTTGAAAAATTCCCAATACCTTAGCATCACTAAGACCAGCAAGTTGACTTCATGAAGGCCCTTCAGATACAAAGTTATGTGAAAATAATGAAGAGCATGTCAATAAGCCAGGTGTGGTGACAATTGCCTTTAAGGCCAGCAGTCACATCTCCATGAGATTGAGGCCAACTCCATGTAGAGTTCTAGGCCATCCAGAAATACATAGTAAGACCCTGTCTCAGAAATAGCAAACAACAACATGCCCCAGTTGTTTTGGGGGGCCTTGTTGTGACTGTCCCCCTAGCCAAGCATACTCCATCAAGTGGAGTTCAGCTATATTCCCTTGCAAAAGGATTATATGAGTTGGTAGAAGGGCGTTTTCAGCTGCTGCTACCTATTGTGTGTGACCCTGCCTATTGTGTGTGACCCTGCCTGAACCACACATGGCCTCAGGGAGTAGAGTATACACTAATGGGGGAGATGAGAGGGTTGGTCTCCATCTATGAAGCTGCAACAGAAAAGCCTTCAACCCTTGTGGGTAAATGCTTCCCAGGTGTGGCCTTTTGTGCAGAGGCGCACGCACACCCCTTATATATCTCCTCACCTACACTCTGGAAGGAAGCCCAAGAAACACATTGCTTCTCCAAAGTGAACTTCGGTGGAGTCATGCCTCCATCTGTCCCTGGAGGCCTGAGGACAAGTGGTCCAGTGGTTTATGTCTCCCCTGGGATAACATTTTAGCAATAGGTTCAAGAGATGATTCAGCAGCAAATACCACTTGATACTCTTCAGAGGACCTGCATTCTATCATCAGCACAGACATGGAGGCTCTCTACCACCTATAACTCCAGAACCAGAGTTATTTTGGGGGGCAGCAGGCATGCATGTAAAACATTTATACACAATTTTAAATTGTGTGAAATAAAAATCTGTACTTTTATAATCTTGATAAAAATTCATTAAAATAAACGGGGCCTATTTGGAGTAGAAGGGACAAGAAAGGGTGATGGGCAAGGAATATGACAAAAATATATTAGACACATACCATTTTTGTACAAAAATGCTAATACGTTCTATAAAATTAAAACAACATTATTTTTGCCAGGCGTTTTTCTTACAAAGGCCAATCTTTTTTTTTAATTTTTTTTTAAGATTTATTTATTTATTATGTGTATAGTATTCTCAGTATTCTGTCTGCATGTATGCCTGCGGCCAGAAGAGGGCACCAGATATCATTACAGATGGCTATGAGCCACCACGTGGTTGCTGGGAATCGAACTCAGGACCTTTGGAAGAGCAGGCGGTGCTCTTAACCACTGAGCCATCTCTCCAGCCCCCACAAAGGCCAATCTTAAGCTTAAAAATCTGAAAACTTGGTGACTATGCTTAAAATGTAGTAAGTGGTAAGTCAGGATTTGCCATACAAAGAGGGAAAAGTTGAAAGTGTACTGCTGCCCGAAATCCTCAGAGGATTATTAACGTCAGCTCTCTAAGTGACACATCTGTCTTGTGAGCTCTGGCCTTTGGGACTAATTGTAAGTCCGTGTGGAGCTGAGAATGCTCTTCTTATTTTAGAAAGGCACTCAGGGAAGGCTACGAGGTGTCTAGCCTTCTTGGCAGGTCCTCTGCGGTCTTCGGACTGGCTCCCAAACGTGCTACTCTTTGAAACGATCGGCTGCTTTCACATAAATGTCTTGATCGGAAAAAAAAAAACAAAAACAAAACACAAAACAAGACCAGTTGCACGTTAGGGACTTGGAATTTCTCTCCCAACTTGACTCTCCTTCAGTCCGCTTTTGCACAGTTTCGCAGCTAGAGAAGTAAGCGAAGGCTCTGCAAAGACCAGTTAGCATCCTTGACAGAGGCCGGGAGAACTGCAGGAGCAGCTTGAGGCGTCCCAGGACCAAGGATAGCCGAACTTCACAACCGACGTCGGAGTAAATGCCCTGGGAAACTGCCTCAGGAAACTCCCCGCAACGGCACACCTCGCACCCTCCAGCGGGTGCGTCCCACGACGGTGTTTTTTTTTTTTTCCTGCCGAAAGGGCGTTCCCGTCGGTTAACACCACGCCCAGCCACCCGGCGCGAGCTCTAGGCTGGTACTCCGGAGGTCATTCCGGGGCGGGGTCTACAAAACCTCGCGGCTCTCGACTGGTTTCCTGTTGCTAAGCGACGGGTAGGGGGCGGGGCCGGCGGGAGAGACGCGGCGTTTGGGGCGTTCGGCCCGCGGGCCACCCGCGGCTGCGCAGCCGTCGTCCCTCCCTCCCCCTCCTTCTCTCCCTCCCTGTCCCGGCCGCGCCTCCGGCTCCGCGTCGGCCACGCCCCCACGCGCTTCCGCGGTGCGCACGCGCGCTGCGCGGGGCTACTTTGCCTCTGCGGGGCTCGCGGCGGGGTTGAGTGACCCGGCGGCCGTGGCGCCGTGGCTGGAGGCGGCCGGGAGCCGGTAAAGCCGAGCTGTCTCGAGGGAGGAGCAGCGCGGGGTCGTGCCGCGGTGCCGTTCGCGGCTGTGGAAAATGGTATTCGAGTCCTTGGTCGTGGACGTGTTGAACCGGTTCCTGGGCGACTATGTGGTGAACCTGGACAAGTCTCAGCTCTCTCTGGGCATTTGGAAAGGTAACGGGGGTCTCGATCCCAGTGTCGCGGGAGATGGCGGCGCGGCTTCTCGTGGCTTCGGTCCTTGGCCAGCCCGGCGCCGCCACCTGCAGCTACCCGCCTCGCCCTTGAAGTTATGTAAAGCCGGGCGACGGTTCCCGGGCGGGCGGCGCGAGCTGAAGCCTCCCGTGCCACCCGGTGGGGCCAGGCGCCGGTGACCTCTGGCCTCTGCCGGGCGAGGGAGCCATCCCTGTCAGTTTCCCCTTGGGCTGTAACGAAGGTTCCGCCGATCCCACGGCGTGTCGCACGCCGCCTCGCACGTGAAGGCCAGGCGCTGTCCGCGAAGACGCTCTTAGTCCTTTCCTGACCTCACTTCGCGGTGCCTTCCTGGACTTGAGGGGTTGCTTAGTTGGGCTAGGCTGGTAACGAGGGCAAGAGAAAAGGAAATCCTCTTCTGTGTTGAGGTAGCAGCCTGCCCATGTGGGTGTTTGTGGTTCTGAGTAAAAGACTGAGTTAAAAGAAAAAAAAAAAAGAACGTAAAGAAAATGCAGGCAAACAGGCGGTCAGAATCTAAATGGCCTTTCAATATTTCGGCCAACTTGAAGAAGACACGCTGAGCGACGCATAGTTCGGAAGGGCTGCATCTTACCGTATACAGTGTCTTACATTTAGAGTTTCCATCTGTCTTGTATTATGCTGTGTTTATTTAATGTAGCTACTAGTCGTTTTTGAAGTGTGTGTTCCAGGTCAAAATTAGGGCTAATTATTTGTGTAAAAAGTGTGCGCATTCTCGGGTATGCCTGCACTTCCAGCTTTATTTTAGCTGAGCCTCAGTTTTGAAATAATGTGAGTAAGAAATTTAGTTTTATTAAACAAACAAACCCTCTTGTAGTTAGTTGCCTTCCATCATGATCAAGTGGGCAAACATTGATGCATAAGTGCCAGCACAGCCCGCCTGAGACCAACTCTTGCAGATTGCTTAATCTGTGCTGCTTCTCAGTTGCAAAGTGAGAACAAAACTGGCCTCTGTACCTCCGAAAGAAGACTGGAGTGTTGGCTCAGTGTTTGAGAGCACTGGCTGCTTTTCCTGATGACTTGGGTTCAAGTCCCAGTGTCTACGCAACAACTCACAACCATCTGTAGTTCCCGAACCAGGGCTTCTGTCATTGTCTTCTGGCTCGTGGGGGCACTGTATGCAAGCATGTGGTGCACAAACCTTCACGCAAGTAAAAACACCCACACACATAAAATAAAAATTAAAGAAAAAAATTAAAAAGAACAAGAAGAAAAACTACTTGAATTGTGGCTTGGTTTGTAGTGAAATGTTGCTTTATATACAAGATGCAGGTTTGTGTAGAATACAGCTTATCGAATTTCTGTATTTAAAGTTTACTTCGAGAAAATTCACCTTCATGCATAGTTTTTTTTTTTGTTGTTGTTGTTTTTTTTTTTTTTCAAGACAGGGTTTCTCTGTGGCTTTGGTGCCTGTCCTGGAACTAGCTCTTGTAGACCAGGCTGGTCTCGAACTCACAGAGATCCGCCTGCCTCCCTCTGCCTCCCGAGTGCTGGGATTAAAGGCGTGCGCCACCACCGCCCGGCCATGCATAGTTTTTTTAAAATAAATGTTAAGAAGCATATATCCACCATTCCAGTATTGGATACGAAAAGGTTTTACAAGCCTACAGCATTTCCTCTTCTTTGTAATTGATCCCTCCTTAAGAGGCAACTACCGATGTTTCCTCTCTGTGTTGCTTGTTCTAGAGTGTCATAAATGGAATCCTTTGCCTATGTAGCTCTTTCTTTTTGAGATAAGATTTTACTGTGTATCCCTGACTGGCCTGGAACTCTCAGATCCTTTTTGAGGCCTGTGCCACCACACTTGGCTTCTTCTGTGTAGCCATTTGAGC
>NC_022015.1:46852503-46862880 GCF_000317375.1 Microtus ochrogaster | reverse complement strand
GAAGAATGGATGAAGAAAGTGTGGAACATCTACACATTAGAGCATTCCTGTTCTTCTGAGTGGTGTTTCACTCCATGACTCTTTTTATAAACATAGCTTGGCCTTTTTTTGTAGTATTTCTATTTTGGCAGTTAAAGAAAAGCTGTATCAGGTTTTAGTGTGAACATAAATTATTTCATTGGAGTAAATACCTAACCATGGGGATGTGAGTGGTATTAAACTTGTAACTTTATGAGAAGTAATGTGACATGATTTGGTGATGGTCTGATTGTATTTCCTAAAAGCTCTGTGTTGAAAGCTTAGTCCGTATTCGGGTGATGATGTCTTTCTAAGTAGGCCTAAGGGGAGACTGTTAACAGTGGCCCCTCACTGGCTTTCAGTTTCCTTTTGTGAGGTTAATCCACTAGTGGTTTGTGTGTGTGTGTGTGTGTGTAAGTGATCTTTACCATAGCTGCTATTATGCTTTCTGAATTTTCAGCATCCAAAACTGAGTCAAATGTATTGCTTTCTCTGTAAGAATCAGTCTCAAGTGTTTCACTGTGGGAGCGCCATCCTCTAAGAGTCCGTCCCTCAGTCTCAGCCACTACACCTTGACACTGGTTGCTGAAATGGGTATATTATTTTGCACTTTGACCAGTTTTGTATCAGGATTTAGTTGTACATTATTCTAATGAGCATTTGGTATTTTTGCTTTGAAAAAGTTCTTTTTTGGGGGGGGAGATATTTGCATGTGGTATGCATGTGTTTAGGGATGTTTGCATATGTAAGTGGTCCCCAATTGATGTTACTGTTTGGAAAGGATGAGGAGGTATGGTCTTGGAGGTGGTGTGTCACTAGAGCCTGATTTTGATGTTTGAAAAGATCCCCAGTGCCTCTGCCTGGTGGTTATGGATAAATATGTGAGCTCTTAGATGTTCCCTTACTCTCCCATTATGGGAGAAACTGTATACCAAATAAAAAATTTGTTTTATTTTATTTTATAAGCTTGTTCTGGGGAACCCTTAGACCACCTTTGGAGGGTGCAATTACAGGTGGGCCTTGATGCCCACCCAGCATTTATGCAGCTTCTGGGGAACTCTGGCTTTCAAGTTTGTGTAGTAAGCACTTTTTACTTGCTAAGCCATCTTCATATCCCTATTAAAAAGATATCCCAGTAGGTATGTAGTATTAAAGCATCATGACTTTAATTTGCAGCTCCCTTGTAATGATGTTGGGTATATTTTCATGATTATTTTTTCTGTTTTTTTTTTTGTCAATGAAATGGCTATATCTTTTGTTTAAGTTGGATTGTTTGGTCCTCTTTTCCTATTTGGATTTAATTTATGTATCATAAAATTCTTCTGTAATTCTACAATTCAATGAGTATTTTTTTTTTAATGTAACAGTTGTACAGCCATCACCACTAATTCTAGAACATTTAGCGCCCATCCCCATCAAGAAAAAAAAAATCCTCAAGCAGACATTCCCCATTCTTAATCCATGAGCATCCCCCCCCCCTGGTAGCCATTAGTTTTTCTGTCTTTATGAGTTTGCTGATTCTGGACATTTAGTTTAAATGTAGTCATATGGTGCCTATCCTTTTGTTTCTTGCTTCCTCAATTTCAGATATTTTAGAGCTCTTTATATTGAAGGATGGAATGAATAGTATTCTGTTTCACCAGTTGAACATTTAGATTGTTTCCAACTTTTTGTTTATTATAGTTAATACTACTATGAACATTCATGTGAAAGTTTCTTAGAAGGTATATTTCAAATTCCCATTACTAAGCTGGTGTGGTAATCTTAGCACTGGGGAGGCAAAGATGGATCCCTGAGTTCAAGACCAGCCTGTTCTAAAGATGGAGTTCTAGGACAGCCAAGGCTTCGCAGAGAAACTCTGTCTCAAAAGAAAAAAAAAAAAAACCCAAACAAACAATAAGTAAATAAATAAAATTCCCACTGGTAAATATATATAAGTGGAGTTTCTAGGTCATGTGGTGATGTAAGAAATCAGTTGTATTTTGATAAATGAAACTGAAAGCTTTAAAAATAGGTCTCCTGAGAATTTCAAAAGCAGCAACTCTAGTTAAACTTAGGCTTTAAAAATTTTTATTGAAAATTTTGATAATGAAAATTAGATTTGTATAAAAAATTTAAGATGATGGTGTGCTGGTTAGTTTTATGTCTGCTTGACACAAGGTAGAGTTATGTTAAAGGAGAGAACCTCTGTTAAGAAAATGTTATGTTAAAGGAGAGAACCTCTGTTAAGAAAATGTTATGTTAAAGGAGAGAACCTCTGTTAAGAAAATGTCTGCATAAGATCCAGCTGTATGGCATTTTCTTAACTAGTGATTGATGAAGGAGAGTCCAGCCCATTGTGGGTGGTGCTGCCCCTGGGCTGGTGGTCCTGAGTTCTGTAAGAAAGAAGACTGAGCAAGCCATGGAGAAACAAGGCAGTAAGCAGCACCCTTCCATAGCCTCTGTATCAGCTCCTGTCTCCAGGTTCCTGCCTTGTGTGAGTTCCTGTCCTGATTTTCTTTGTTGATAAACAGTGATATGGAAGAATAAACCTAAACAAACAAAAAACCTTTTCCTTCTCAGCTTGCTTTTGGACATGGTGTTTCATTACAGCAATAATACAAATGGGCTTAGAACTTTGTGTTCTAATGTCGGAGGGACCCATTAATGGTTATAAATAAGGTTTCTCTGTAATCCAGCTAATTTAACTATTATCATAATGCTACTAATTTGTGTTGCTCTGATATTTGTTTCTGAAATGGTTCCTTGGAGACCAGAACCTATTTTCTCACAGAAACATTGTAATATAAGATATGAGAAGTGTCCAAGCATTTCTGACAGAGTAGGAAAGGAGTGCCTTAATAGAAGATCAACTACAGTAAGTAGACTGTGATAGAGCTCTCTGCTTTGTATAAGGGGAAAAAGGAATTGGACTGCATTCTTAGACTGTTTCTTGGCAGATTTTGATGTTGCTGTAATTTTTATATACTCATTTACATTTCTTCACCCTTCTCATATATTATTTAGTTAGAAATTGTTTTATTTTTTAGGTTTGTCTTAGAGTCTTTAGAAATCTAGCGTTTTGCTTATTTCTGTCAAGATCTAGGCTGTGTTAGAATAAGCCTAGAGGCTTGATAGAGTATACAGTTTTGAATCCCCCCTCAGCAGTTATAATTGTTTTGAAGTCAGAGACTGCCTGCCCCCCTCTATTCTTCTTAAAAGAAGTGTCTATTCTAATTGTTTGCCCATTTTTGGACAGGATTACTTGCTCATTTGTATTCTTTCTTGTGTGTGTATGTGGGTGTATGCATGTAATGGTTGCAGACGGGTGTACAGCTAGGTGTACTTGCACTTGTGTGCACTTGCTTCTAGAGGCCAGAGGCAAACCTTTTTTGTTCCTTAAGCTGTGCCCTCCATTGTTGTTTGAGACTGTTCGGACCATCTTACAGAAGATGACTCCCTCTTAAATGCTGTGAGAATATGCTGGGAAGCACAGAGAACTCCAGACCCACTTTACTATTGTAGATCCAAATTATTTTTGTCTGTTCAGACTAGTATTTCTGTGAGGTGCCAGATTCTGTGGTAGTGACCCATGCTGGGATTCTTCCCCTTTTCCTTCCCCCACATTTTGTTTCTCTCCTGGTCTTGCACTATCCAAAGTCTTGAGTTTTCCCTGAGAAAGAGAATTTCTGTTTACTGTAGAACGTCAGCATTCTCCCACATCCACCCATTATGATAAACCACTGTTTTTCAGTTGTTTTGATTGTATCTTATGAAGTGATATGGAGAAAGGAGCAAGAGCTGGCTAGCTACCTCTAATCTTTAATCTCCACATTGACTCCACTTTAACTCAAGCCTGATCAAGAAACAGAATATGATTCTCAACAGAAAAAAAAAAATCTTTTCTGGCTCTTCCCTCTAATTCCTACTCATCACCAGATGCAGTTACTATTTTGATTTTTAAAACCAAGCTATACACATCTGCTTTATTTTATTGAGACGGGGTTTTACTCTGTTACCTAGGCTTTATAGCTTTTCTGTCCCTGAATTCACAACCATCCTCCTGCCTTAGCCTCCCAAGTGTGTGTGTGTGTGTGTGTGTGTGTGTGTGTGTAGAAATTATAGGGGTACATCATCATATCTATGTTCTTTTGTACTTACTTTGTAATATTTTTTTTCTCTTTCAAGAATGTGGATTGTGGGGCTGGAGAGATGATTCGGTGGTTAAGAGCACTGCCTGCTCTTCAAAGGTCCTGAGTTCAATTCCCAGCAACCACATGGTGACTCACAACCATCTGTAATGAGATCTGGTGCCCTCTTCTGGCCTGCAGGCATACA
This sequence comes from Microtus ochrogaster, assembly GCF_000317375.1. Lineage (NCBI taxonomy): Eukaryota > Metazoa > Chordata > Mammalia > Rodentia > Cricetidae > Microtus > Microtus ochrogaster. The sequence goes on along the minus strand of NC_022015.1, from coordinate 46,858,545 downwards.
CTCAGGCAGAACACTGTATACATAATAAATAAATCTTAAAAAAAAGAAAGTGGATTGGATTTTGACAGATTGTTTTCTACATTGGTTAATTGTTGATATGATTACAGTATTTCTTATTTAGCTTGTTGATATTATTGATTATATGGATTATTTTCCACATGTTGAATTAGACTTGTATTTTGTGGATTATGATATTTTGAATTCATTTTACTTATATTTTGATGAGAATCTTTACATCTGTTCATGAAAGATCTTAGTTTCCTGTTTCTCTTGTAATGACCTCATCTAGTTTTGGTCTTAGGGTAATGCTGGCTTCATAAATTTAGATGCATTTCTCCTTTTTCTATTTTCTGGTGTTTGCTATGTAGACCAAGGTGGCATAGATGAGAGGTACATTCCCAATGGTGGGATGAAGGGGATGCACCACCATGCCTGGGCTGAAGTGAAAGTTAGACGACTGATTTTAGGTTTTTCTTTTCTAACTCTGCATTCAGTGCTAAAGTTCTCTCTATAAGGTTTGCCTTTTCTTATATTTTTTTTGCTAAGTTGTATTTTCCTATGGTTGAAAATTTTCAACACTTCCTTTCAGGACTTCTTTGACATAGCATTATTTATAACTAGAACTTTGAAATGTTTTGTAATATGCCCTCCTCCCCCTCCAATTTTCTTCCATTAGGCTGATTTTTAGTTCAGATTGTGATTTTAGTATAACTTCTATTTTTTTCAGACTTGTTCAGCTACAGATCTGTTTTATAGACTGGAGTAAATCTTATTATGTCGATCAGTGCTGCATATGTGCTCCAGAAGAATGTGTAGTCTGCTGTTGGATGAAATGTTCCGTAAATGTCAGTTAGATCCAGTGTTGGAATGCTGTTCAGTTCAAGTGTGTCTGTCTGTATGTTCTTCCCTAAATGTGTGTATAATTGATACTAGTTATCTAGGTCTTTACCAGTAATAGTGGATTTGCCTTTTTCCAATTGTACTTCTGTTAGTTTTGACTCTTGTATTTTGACACTGTTGTCAGGCACATACATATTGAAGAATTCATATTTTACTTGGGAGATAACAAAAAAATGCTTATTTGCTCCAAATATGCCATCAGCGACAGTGACAGACTAAGGAAAAGAGTCCTCCCAGGTTCAATGCTCATGACTACGTGAGCTCTTACTTCAAAAGGAAATACGAGAGTTTATTCTGAGCCAAATATGAGTGATCATGGCCTTGAAACCATAGATTCTGGTTGCCTCAAATAATGTGTTCAATGTGGATGCTGTCACATGAACTTTTATGGTTCCCGAACAAAAGAAAGTCACAAATCAAAGCATTTACAGTTGATAGGCAGACAGGTTGCAGCAGAGCGTGGACAGTTCTGCTACAGATTTTTATTTTACTTTAGTTTTAAGCTGAGCAAAATTAGATATATTAAGGGAAAGGGAGGAAAACTTCCGTGAGTGGGAGGGATTCTAGAGGAGGAGCATCTTCTGCTAGAGATTTTAGATTTATCTGATGATGATCTCAGTTTTGGGGTTGGTAGAAACCAGTGCACATAAAATAAAAATAGATAAATAATATTTAAAATGATATGAAAGAAGAACAGAGAATTTACACAAAGACATTAAATATTTGAGGAATAATATTTGTTATTTTATTTTGCAAGAGAGTTTATTTCATATACTCCTCGTGGATGTTGTGTCTGAGGTGAAACCTAAGAAAAGGAAGCTTCTATGGGAAGCGGGAGAGCCAGAGATGGGGCCATGAGGAAGAAGAGAGAGGTTCTTCCTACCCAGGGAATAGTGTCTCAAGATGACTTGTGGAGTGGTTGGCAATTCGGGATATTTTTAATACATATTTTGTACAGATTTTTTTTGCCAGATTTTTGCTGTATTATTGTTTTGAGATAGAATATCACTAATCTAATCCCTTGGCTGGCCTGGATTTTGCAGTGTAGGCCAGACTGTACTTGGATATTTGTCAGTTTTTAATGAATGTAAGTGTGCGAGGGCAGTTTTCTACTGACTTTATCAAATCAAAATCTTAGTGTTTCCTGTAATTTCGTAAATTTACAGGGTAGTGGGTTTTGTTCTTAGATGATTAAGCACTGCATTTTTTTATGACTGTGGAAAATACATAGACCTCCTTTTTTCACATTGGACATGCTTTTTCTTTTCTTTGATTGTGTTATGCAGATCCCCTTACGGGTGAAATGACTTCTTTTGGTATTTCAGAAATTAGAGTCCTTTATAGCACATAGTTTTACTTTTTATCTTCAGTTTCTATTTATTTACTTATTATTGTGTGTTTAAGAGTGGTTTTGTGCATATCAAGGGTGTGGATGGCAGAGGTCAGAGGACAGCTTTGAGGAGTTGGCTCTTTCCTTCCTGAGGGTCAGATCCAGGTCAAGCACTTTCAATTGCTGAGTTATTTCATCAGACTTGTTGGGGTGGGGGGTGGAGAGTGACAGAGTCTCATGGAGCCTAGGTTAACCTCCAGTTCCTAGGTGGATACGGATGATCTTGAATTCCTGATCCTGCCTCCCTTCCCAAGTGCTGGGATCATAGGTATACTAGGATTTACAGGACTAGCTTCCTTTTCCTTTTTGAAAAAATAATATGCTTTAGTATTAAGTCTCCTTTTATATAAATAAGTTCTTTCTTATCTAAAAGCATCTCCTTTTTTTTTAAACCTCCTTTCCAAAAACATCCCATATCTTTAACCTTTCCTATCTCTTTTTGACCTCGTTGTTTCCTTTTTATTTTGTTTTTTTCTTTATGTGAAATATTTTGAATTTAGATTTTTTAAAACAAAATAAGATAACTAATAAAACCTTAAGAAGCTGTGTCTGAAAATAGGCAAAACATATTAGTATTTTTATCTAAAAACCAGAATTAACTAATCATTAGATTTGTTAAAGTCCTGTTATAACAGATACTTAAAATGCCTTTTCTAAAAGGCATTGACTTCACCTTGACCTGTAAGGCAATCAAAAGCAGTACCAAAGCCTGAGTGCTCTGGTTTGACTCCACATCTCTTTAGTTTTGGGTCAGATTCCTATTTGACTCTGCATGGGCATCTCTTAAGGATGGTCTTCATCCAGTCTTTTTCATCGCCTTTCAGCACAACACAATCAGAAAAATCACAGTCCTAAACCTGCAGTCACACTGTATTTCAGGAACAGCAAAGCTTCCTTATATGAAGGACAAATCTGTACCTTCAGGCAGAAGTAACTGTTTCAGGATCAGCTTGTTATTTCAAGCCACAAGGGCTTCTTAGGACAACCTTGTAGAACAAGAACTTAATACTTGAGACCAGACCTTGTGTCATGCTGCGTAATCATGTCTACCTTTTGTCTTTGTCCCAGTTTTGAAAATATTTACATAAAGGTTTATGGTTCCCCTGAAGACAGTTATTATACCTGATTTATTTGTCCCTCTCAATGTGGTCATATTGATCAGATTTCTCTTAGTTCCTTACCATTGTTTGTCTCTTTAATCAACATATTGGGAGAGGTGACCAAGTCTGACTTTGGACTTTTGGAACTGGGACTTTTACTTAATATTTCTGTTATATTGTGAACTAGAAGGATTTTTTTTCTAAGGTTACACCAGAACTTACTGATAAGCCAATTTGAATCAAATCATTCTTGGGGCTGAGTGTGTATGTAGGCAGAAGTTCTGTCCTTCCCGGTCCTGTATCTATTCAGTCCCAAAGAAACACACAGAGGCTTATATTTATTATAAACTATTTGGCCTATTAGTTCAGACTTATTATAATTAACTCTTACAACTTAAATTAACCTGTAATTCTTATCTATGTTTAGCCACGTGGTTTGGTACCTTTTCTCTGTAAGGCATTCCTCTATATCTAGATGACAACTGCATCTCTGCCTTTCCTCTTCCCAATATTCTTAGTCTGGTTGCCCCACCTGGCTTTTGGCCAATCAACATTTTTTTAAACCAATAAGAGTGACAAATCTTCGCAGTGTACAAAAGCATTATCCTACAGCATAAGTGGGATTTTGTTATATAAATATATCACATAGCATTTATCTGAAGGTTACTATATAGAAACATAAACTGTTAAACCTAGATGTTATAACCTTTATGCCATAAAACTTAAAATCATCAAGCAAAGAAAAATAATTTTGAAAGATGTGTCTAAAGGTATAATTGAATGAAATAAGATCCTCTGCTATCTTAATTTCTTCTGTTCCTGTTGCTCTGATAAAATACTCTGAAAAATCTTTAAGGAAAGAGGGCTTATTTGACTCAGAGTTCCAGGTTATGGTCTGTCATAGTGGATAAATCACAATGGCAGGAGCTTGAGGGAGTTAGGAGAGCACTGCTCAATGTGAGCTAATCCTCTGCTTTATTTCTCCATTTCATACAGATCTGGCCTTCTGTTCAAGAGTGAGTGAAGATGGATCTTCCCACAGTAGTTAGTGTAATTGAGACAGTCCCCCAGAGGCATGCCCACTTCTGTCAAGTTAATGTTAACCATCACAGCTGCTTCATTTGGTCAGTCTAAAAACTCTTGTTGAAGTTTTTATGTCTTAAAGTAAAAACTTCTATATTGTAGTCTTAAGAATATCAAATAATCTAAAGAAACTGGCAGCTAAACCAATCAGGCACAATAACATATTAAGTTAGAGTGCAGTCTTAGAAACTGTAAATTTTGAACCCAGGAAGCCAAGACTAATCCTTGAGAAAGTTTAAGGAGCCAAAAGGTCAGAAGGCGAAGGGAGGTATGCAGAGGTAAGGAAGTATCTTTTCCTGATTTAAGAACTAAACAGCAGAGAGGGAGACATGCTTCTAAATAGGAAGTATTGATGAAAGTCAGAAAATCCTGTTTTGTATGTCAACAGGATGATAGAAAAATGTATTTAGTAAAACAGCAGAGGTTCTGATACAACTCAGAAACCTTTTAAAGTCTTTAACTCAATTTTTTGTTCAGGACATATAGGTAGTATAGATTTTATCTTTAAAAAGCCCCTCATCTTTTCCTTGGACAAAAAATTTTGTTTCACTTGGGAATCACTAGAGAAGAGAATAGAACAGGATAAAGAAAATAAAGAAGGCAAGGTTGGTGTTGGGCAGATACAAGTCAATAGGGATTGAGAACAGATTCCTCAGGATTCTTCTTTGTTCTGACAAAACCATAAACATTTTTATTCCTGTTCTTTATCATCTTTTTAATACAGTATCAAAGTAATGCTCTTGTTTCTTCATAATTGTACTTAAATTCCAGTTCATACTGATTGCTCATTTAGCATCTTTAGTTCTGTTGCATAGGAATTTTACGTGAAACAAGCCAACCCAAAACAAAACAAAAATTAAATTTGGGCACATCAGACATTCCTCTTATTTTCCAAATAGCTTGCAGGTAAAGTATCATAATTATACAATACAAAGTCAGCTAAGTACCAGATGGTATGTGCTTTTTACTGATGCCCCTACCCACTTATCAAGTACGTTTTCCTCCTCTGAATTTCTGCTTTCTTTTTTGGTGTCTTCTTATTTAATTATTTTCTTGTTTTTTTCTTCTCAGAAACTGTAACCTATGCTAGCTGGGGAGATTTGTGTTTTGGGTCAGATTTATGTGCCACTTACCTCTCTCTCATTCTATGTATTTAGTGATATTTTATTTGTATTTTAGTAAATAAACCTTGCCTGAAGATCAGAATGCAAAAATAAGCTACTAGAGGCCAAGGAGTGGTAGCACATCCGCCCCTTTTTTTTTAAAGTTATAAACTGATTGACCTATTAGCTCAGGCTTCTTATTAACTCATAACTTATATTAGCTTATTATTCTTGTCTATGTTATCCACATGGCTCGGTACCTTATTCAGCAAGGCAGTCACATCTTGCTTCTTCTGTGGCTGGGCCAGGACTGTGGACCAAGCTTTCTTCTTCCCAGAATTCTCCTGTTCTCTTCTCCCACCTCTACTTCCTGTCTGGTTGACTCTCCTTTACTTCCTGCCTGGCTACTGGCCAGTCAGCATTTATTTAAAACATAATAACAGAATACAGGCCATTGTCCCACACC
>NC_022015.1:46835823-46852150 GCF_000317375.1 Microtus ochrogaster | reverse complement strand
TTTCCCTGATCGCTAAGGAGGTTGAGCATGACCTTAAGTGTCTTTTGGCCATTTGAACTTCTTCTGTTGAGAATTCTCTGTTCAGTTCAGTGCCCCATCAGTTAAACCAAAGAGGAGGTTTGGGTCTTTGAAAGAACTCACCAACATATGCTTAAGCTAGCAGAGTGAATGATTGGGCACAAACATCTTGTACAGGTACCTGCCGCCAAACTAGGTGACTTGTCTGGTGAAAGTGGATTTTCCTTTCTTGGGCCCTTATTTTCAGGCCTCAAAAGTTTTAGTTTATAGCTCTTTTTTTTCTCTTTTTTTCTCTCTTTTTTTTTCTGGACTGGAAGAAGTATAATTTAATAAATACTGTTTAATATTTAATTTAATAAATTTCTAGGAAAAAATAGTACTTTGTATGTATTTAATGTGTTTCATAGTATATAAAATGAATGAGGACTAAAAACTCCTCTTAGAAGAACAATTCAATGACATTTGATATGCTATGCAGTAGTTGACACAAAATGAATAATAGGCCTATATTTATTTCTTCAGCAATAAAATTATTAGAAAAAAATTGAAAATATTTTGTGAAAGTTCTAGTAAGGTTAGGAAAAGAATTCTTAAATCAGTTACCAAAGTGAAAATTCAATGTAGAATTGTTTGTAAATGTAATTCATTAAAACTAAGACTTCTGGTATTTGGAGATATTTTGAAGACAAACACTGGACACCTACTAGAGAAATATTTGCAAGCCATATATATGACAGTAATGTACATTTGCAAAATATTTAAAGCTCACAAATTCAGTTGTCAACAGACACTTAAACATCAGGCATTACTCATGTTCTCCAAATAGCTTGCAGGTTAAAGTATCATAATTATAAAATACAAATCCAGATAAGAACCAGATGGTATGTGCTTTTTACTGTTGCCCCCTCCCACCCATCAAGTAATTTTTCCACTTCTTTGAAGAAAATAAAATATATGAAAACAGAGTCCTAGAAAATGTGTTTTATGGAATTTGAAAAATATATGTACATTAAAATGCAGATGAAGAGATGAACAAATTCATTGCTTGTTAACTGAACAACATGTCTTTATTTATTGGATATCTTAAATTAAGAAGACTTTGTCAAATATATTGGTGAAGAAATTAAGAAACTAAATTTCTCTCATATACATGGTGAGAACATAAAATGGACAACTTGTAAAAGTCGCTTGAATATTTCTGACAGTAAACACTTATTTACTACTTAGTGGATATTACATACTTAAAAATTTGTGCAAGAGAGATAGAAGCTCATATTCATATGAAAATCTATATATCAAACATCATAGATGCTTTTTCTAAGAACAAACACCGGAATAAACAAATCATAGATACTATTAAAGTTAATAAGGTTTTTAAAGGATGCAATTGAAATGGATACAAAAATAACTATACTTAGTGAAATCACCCAGAAAGATACACAATACATGGTTTTAAGAATATGAATTTCTTAAATTCACACTAATAGGAAAGAGAAATCACTAGGTTGGGTAGATGTTTGACAGAAGATGGACCTTTTCTGTGCTTAAGTGTCTTCTCAAAATATGAAAGTTCTTATTCCCAGTATTTTAGAATTTGGCTACTTTGGTGTTACAACATTTAAATAGATAACCAACTTAAAAATCAGGATAAGATTGGATCTCATATAACATAAAATATCTTTTGTACCAGCAGCAGAACTTAGAGCCATATTGGGGAACAATGTGAAGATTATAGAGAAGTCTCAGAAGAAAGCAAACCCATCTTGTTCATGGTCATGGATTCCTTCTCCCAGAATTTAGAGAAAGCGTGTCTTTACTACTGTTACAGCAGGGTAGCAGTTGAGATCTGAGGGAGCTACAGAACTCCACTCTAACTTTAGTGACTGATTATGGCAGACAGCGTGCATGGTCTGTAATTCAAATATGTTCTAGTTGTTTTTGGCAAAGCATTCTTTTATTTAAAAAATGTCAAAAATGTATATCCTTAAAAGAGCATCACTTTTCATACAACATATAAAAACTATTTTGTAGTATTATTTATAAATGCAACAGCCATTATAATGAAGCCATGTGGATTAGAAACTAAAGAGAAATTTCTGTTCCTCTTTATTTTATTTTATCAGTTCCTCTTTATTTTAACTTTTTTACTGTTTTTATTGAGTTATACATCATTCTCTGCTCTCCTCTCTTTCTTCTCTCTCCTTTTCTATCCTCTCCCATGATGCCCACTCTCCCAGTTTACTCAGGAGATCTTGTCTTTTTCACCTTCTTATGTAGATTCATGTATGTCTCTCTTAGGGTCCTCTTTGTAGTCTAATTTCTCTGGAATTGTGGCTTGGAGGCTGGTTTTTCTTTGCTTTATGTGTAAAAGCCATTTATGAGTGAATGCATATTATATCTTTCTGAGTCACCTCCCTCAATGTTGTTTTTTCTAGATCTGTCCATTTGCCTGCAAATTTCAAGATGCCATTGTTTTTTACTCCATTGTATAAATGTACCACATTTTCTTTATCCATTCTTTAGTTGAGGGGAATCTAGGTTGTTTCCAGGTTCTGGCTTTTACAAAATAATGCTACTATGAACATAGTTGAACACATGTCCTTGTGATATGATTGAGCGTCTTTGGGGTATATACCCAACAGCGGTATTGCTGAGTCTTGAGTAGATTGTTTCCTAATTTTCTGAGAAATCACCATATTGATTTCCAAAGTGGCTGTACAAGTTTGCACTCTCACCAGCAATGGAGGAGTGTTTCCTTACTCTACATCCTTTCCAGCATAAGCTGTCATCAGTGTTTTTGATCTTGGACATTCTGACAGGTGTAAAATGGAATGGAATCTCAAGAGTTGTTTTGATTTGGATTTCTGTGATGGCTAAGGATTTTGAACATTTCCTTAAATGTCTTTCAGTCCTTTGAGATTTGTCTGTTGAGAGCTCTCTGTTTAGGCTACAGCTCTTAATTGAAAGGGAAATACATTTATTTTTAACTAAGTATAAATGACCATATCCTAGAAACAGATTTGATTAGCCTAGAATAACATATTCCAACAAAGACATTGTTACATGTACTGTTAAAAATCACACAGCAAAAGTCATAGATAAGACCTTTTCCAGATACAGTAGTGGGGACATCACTAATGTAGATTATAGCAAATGGCTTTTAAGAGGATTAAAAGTAGTTCATTATGTCTCTGAATCTGTAACAGTCTCTTTTCAATACCAAAGTCTTGTCAATCTGTCAATTTGGTGACTCTTTTTGGTTTTTGGGGACAGGGTTTCTCTGTGTAGCTTTGGTACCTGTCCTGGAACTAGCTCTTGTAGACCAGGTTGGCCTGCCTCTGCCTCCCAAGTGCAGGGATTTAAAGGCATGCACCACAACCGCCTGGTGACTTTGTAGAATCTTTAAAGAGTCTACAAAATTGAATCTCCCCCTCTCTCTGTCTCCCTCCCTCCCTCCCTCCCTCCCTCCCTCCCTCTCCTGCCTGCTCGTTCTCCCATCTCCCTTCCTCCCTTCCTCCCTTCCTCCCTCCCTTCCCTCTGCTCCCCTTCCCTCTGCTCCCCTCCCTTCCCCTTCCCTTCCCTTTATTTCTTTCCTGTTTCTTTTTTTTTCTTTTTCTAGAAGCTAGATTATCTTGATGAGCCAGTTTGAGGTTACTTACAGGAGCACGGTGACTCAAAAGTAGCTATATTATATTTTAAAAAAAAATCCTAATTTGGTATGGGTGAAACCCTCATGAAAGCGTCATCAGTGGATTCCTACCCTTAGTTGTGCTTATCTCTACATATTCTAGGATTATATTTCAAGACTTTGTGCAGGTGGGGGTCACAAGGGAGTAGTAACTGAAGTCCCAGGGGACGGTCTGGTGGCCTTCCACATCTCATGCTATGTATGCTGCATTAGCTGCCTTGCCATCGTTATCCTAGCTGTCAGTGTATTGTTTGCTGATTTGTTGCCATGTCTCTAAGCTAAGGTACCCTGTAGGTTATTATAGTACTCTGCTCCTTGGTGCATGGTAGTAATGTTTATAAAACGATGTTCTTTCTGGAGCAGAACATTGTACCTTCTTGGAGAACTGGTCCCTTTGACATTTATAATGCCACTGAAACTGGTAGAGCTACTGGATATGTTGTCATTGTATATCTCTCACTAACCCTTTGCTTTTAATCTGTTTGTGTCTTTATAATTGAAGTGACTTTCTTGTTTTTCATTTTGTTTTTTTTATTCATTTTGACATTTTTTTTCTTGTTCAACTTTCCAACAAGTTACATCTAAAGTTACTGTTGATATAGTTGGATTAATGGGTTTATACCTATATTGTGTAATATGTATTTGATGTTTGTCTCTGTTTTCTATTGCAGAGCTCCTATAATAATGAAATTTAATATGACAGAATTAATTTTTGTTACTCATGATGAGTCCCTTTGGTAGTTTGAATTTATACTATTGAGGTGACAGGGAAGGATCACTAGATAGGTCTCAGGATGGACCAATCACCAGAAAGACCAAGTGGTTAGAATATTAGAAAATTGGAACCTCCAGCCCCCACTCATCAGTCTCTAGGAAAGGTTATAGTCTTGGAAATCTAACTGTAAGAACTCTTAGGGCAACTTGATGAGCTTCTTCATTAGTAAAGAGGTGAATTTGATATACTTATGGCATATCCAGAGAGGATGTAGTAGCTGGTCACTATGACCAGCTGAGCAAACTCAATTCTGCATTTCCAGGTTTGATTTCAAAGTGCTCTTCATATCCCCAACTCTTTTTCAGCTTTGTTGACTGCAACACATTTTTCTCTTTGGGGCTGATTCCACTGACTCTTAGTAGCTTTCCTCAACAGGTATTCCATGAGCCTGACATTTCCAACAATTTGGGGTCTTCAAGGCAATACAGACTTTACCTTCACAGCTTCACACAGTGACCTCTATGGGCCTCCGTACAGGGACATACCTGACACATGCATCTTTCCTTAGTCATAGAGGGAGATTGTACAACCTCTTTCTTGCATTCTTGACTCTAAAGCCAGAACCACATGGCTGAAGCTTCTAAGTTCTGCTGCTAGATGCTAGGCCACATAATCTACATTGCTCTCAGTTTCACTGTTGTCCCTGTTCCTACTATGATGACCCTAGGCTGTAGGCCCATGGTGCTTAGGATGGCCCATTAAGCCCCACTTAAAATGTCCAGTTGTTTTTCTAGCTCAAAGTCCCATCATGTTCCATATTTCTGCAAACTAAAGCATGGTCAGGCCTATCACACCATACTCCAGTCCCAGGTGTCAACTTCTGTTTTAGTCAGTGTTCTGTTGGTATGAAGAGACACCATGGCCACAGCAACTCTTATAAAGGAAAAATTTAATTGGGGCTGGCTTTTACAGTTTCAGAGGTTTAGTCAGTCCGTTGTCATGGCAGGAACCATGCCAGCATGCAGGCAGACATGGTGCTGGAAAGGTAGCTGAGAGTTCTACATTTGGATCGCCAGGCAGCAGGAACAGCAGTGCCACTCCTTAACGACCAAGTATTCAAATATATGAACCTATGGGGTCCATTCTTATTCCAACCACATAGGTCACAACCTGGACCTGTAAGTGTAGAAATGATGAGCATTTTTATGTGATTAGACTCTTTAATTTGTGGAATCATCTCTATCTCTAGATATAAAATATTGGCCTGGGATTGAGTCCTAGGATACCCATTTGATGTTCACTGAAGAACTACTTAACTGTTGCATAGAAAACACAACGATACATTTAGTTGTAGAGGGTTTCATGTTGAATGCAAGAAAAAGCTTTTTGAACTTTTTGGTGTTATCATATTAACTATTTTCAATTTGTTGGACCTGTTTCTTTTAAAAAAAGTTTTTTGCATTCTCTGGTTTTCATTGAACATTTCGTATAAGTTTTGTTTTTTTCTTTCATATTAATTATACTTTAAATGTCGTCTTAGAGTTTGTGGTATTCACTTAAATCTAATCTAAGTCCATTCAGATGACATTCCACTGCTTCATGGGTAACAGCAATACCAGTATCTTCTAGAAAGGTTGTGTTTTCATTTTCACCTGAGGAGTGAGCTAGTGCATTGTTGCTGTTAATGTTCAGAACAAACAACTTTCCATTAGCTTATTTAAAAATAATGAAAATAAAAGATTGGATTTTACCCTCATTACTTTTTTAATTTTCCTTTTCTCTTAAATCCATTTTTAGTACTCTCTTTAAATGAGTCTACTGGCAGCATTTCTTGTTAATTTTTATTCATATGAGAGTTTTCAGTTTTTTTTTTTCGGAGCCTGACCCCATTTGAAAAATTACGGAGATACAATATATATGTTTACCATATATAGATACATTATATATAAACACACTATATATGTTAGGCAGGGTGGCTTGAAGACACCGAAATTCCCTTGGCTCTGCCTCCCAAATCCTGGGATCAAAGGTTTGTGCCACCATGCTAGTTTCAATATTTATGTCCTTAACTATGTTACATGTGTATACCTCAGTGTCACTAAATTCACAGTGTATTAGAGCATTCAAAGCTATCTACCTGTAGAGCAAGTCAAACACTATCTATTAAGCAGTAATAACTCATACTCTACTATCTTCAGACCCTGGTAGTGATTGTATTTGCCCTGTATTTTACTAGCTTCTTTCAATGTGTCCTTACAGTTTATCTGTCTTGTAGCATGAATTTAAATCATTTTTTAAAAAATGAATAATCCTCCCCCCCTCTCTCTCTGAGAGAGAGAGAGAGAGAGGTTTTTTTCTCCATCTGTTGATGAGTAAATGAGTTACTCTGTCCTTTGGAATAATGCTACTGTGAATGTGACTATTTTTTTTCTCATCCCTGCTTTCAGATACCTTGGTTACAAACCTAGAAGTAGAATTAATGAATCATATTTCCACTTGTCTTTGTGTTTTGATTATCTGCTTAGAATTTCTTTTCCTGTGCTTTTGCTTTTTAGCTTAATGTGTGCCTTTAACACAGCATATTATTGTATACTGTTTATCCATTGACTAGATCCATTCTGCCAGTTTATGTCTGTTACAGAGTGCTGGAACCCAGGGAGTTGTGCATGTTGAGCAAGTGCTTTAGAAGTAAGCTCTATCCCAGCCCTTACTATTTTGAGTTTGGGTCTCACTATGTATCTCACACTGGTCTTGTTCTTGCTGTGTATTAGTACCTCAGCCTCTGGTCTCCAAAGTCCTAGATTTATAGATGTTTGCTTCCTGCTAACCTGTTTGTGTTTAATTAAAGTGATAGGGAGTAAGTCTGTGTTCTCATTTTACTATTATGTTATACATATGTCATAACTTTGAGTACATGTTGTGTATGTACAGTGCATGTACTTCTGTGTGTGTGTGTGTGTGTGTGTGTGTGTGTGTGTGTGAGCTCACAGGACAGAGGAGGGTATCAGGCATCCTTCTTTTACTTTCTGACTTTTTTTTCTTGAGTTTCATGGAGTCTGGAGTGTTTTTCATCTAGGCTGGTGGTGAGCAAGAGATTCTCCTGTCAGACCTTCTTAGACTGTACAGAAGAATTAACATGGGCTAGTAAAAATAATTTCTATTTTCAGTTATGACAATTATTTTTCTATGATGTCATTTTAAGATGAAGCATATTTAACTTAAAAATGAAATACAGTTGAATATATTGTTTTCTTTTTTTCTATTTTTTTTAAGGAGCTGTGGTCCTCAAGAACCTTGAAATTAAAGAAAATGCATTGGTAGGTCTTGCTTATGAAATTTTATACTAGTATATTTAATTAATACATTAATTCCTAATTTAACATGCCACCTTAAATTACTTTACCTATGAGAAATTTTTTTTTTTTTTGGTTTTTCGAGACAGGGTTTCTCTGTGGCTTTGGAGCCTGTCCTGGAACTAGCTCTGTAGACCAGGCTGGTCTCGAACTCACAGAGATCCGCCTGCCTCTGCCTCCCGAGTGCTGGGATTAAAGGCGTGCGCCACCATCGCCCGGCTCCTATGAGAAATTTTGATGGTTATTTTCATACAATATGAACTTTGCAAAGTAGATCTAAATTCTTAAAGATAGAAACTGTCAGTGTAGTTTTTATTTACTTAAAATATTTGTATTTTATTTATTTCTATAGGGTATTACTTTGTAGTGTTTAACTTGTCTTCTAGTTTATTTAGCATCGTTCTAGTATGTTAAATTCCATGGCATGAATTATATTCACAGTCTTTTGCAACTCTTACAGCATCTATTTCCACAATGATTTCACATTGCTAAGAGAAACTCTAGCCACATTTGACAATAACTTTTTTCCTCACTTTTCACTGGTCTTGGGAGTTTTCTTCATTGTACCCTGACACTGTACTCACTAAATAATTTTCTAAACCTTGTTTTCCATCTCCATAAATTTACTTCATCCAAATGGTACCATGTCATATTTGCACATTACTCTTATTTTGTTTCACTTGGTGTAATGTTTTCTTGGGTCATCTATGTCATAGCATGTACCACGGTGTCATTTCTTTTCATGACTGAATATTCTCTCTATATACCACATTGGGTTCTCCATTCAGTCTTTCTTCCCTGCAGCTTTTGATGAACACTTAGGTTGTTCCCACCTTTGGGTTCTTTCAAATATGTATCTAAGAACGATTTTCTGGTTTTTCTAATTCATTTAGGCTTTTTCAGAATGAGCCAAGTTTTTTTTTTATTTGTTTTTTGTTTTGTTTTTCCTACAGCTGTGAAATCACTCTATATCCCTTTCAACAAGCTCTAATTTTGTGACATTTCCCAAATCTTCTAAAAATTACTACTCTCTGTTTTACACATTAGCTGCCACCTATGAAGTAGTAAATGTCTTTCTTGATTAGCAGTTCTCAAGTAACTATTATTTCCTGAATAGTTAGTGATATTGAACATTTTCTCATTAGTTGTTACTGTTTTCATATGTTTATTCAATGTGCTGGGATTAAAGACATGAGCCAGATTGCCTTTATTTTTCAAAATAAAAGTATACAATTTATTAAAAAACCACCCACAAAAGTCTGTATAACCAACAATGATACCACTTGCAAACACTTAAGCAAATTCATGACAAAGATTTAAAATGTATTTTCAGTTGCAGTATTGATTTAGCCTTATTCAGAACAGGTTTTTTAAAGAAGAAATTTTATGCTCAAAGCAAGTAAGAAATATAAAGTATAATAGATAATTTTGACAGCTATTGTTACATTTATTTTCCAATTCTAGTACATTTGAACAAAGCATGACATTTCAGTGCATTTTGCTAATTAATGTGAAATCATTTACAATGACTGTGCACCAAACTTTAGCTTCATTGATCTTTCATGTAACAAGTAATGAATACTCAAAAATATTTCAGTACTAATAGTGAGTGTTCTGTTGTATGCAGAGAACTCAATATTGAGCATGTATTAAAAATAAATATGCAAATCATCATGATTATAATTATCTCTTTGCCTTTTATGTGGTGAAGTGTTTTCCCTGTTTCCTACATCTGTGAGTGTTTTAGTTAGGGTTACTTTTGCTGTGTTGAAACACCAAAGCAACTTTGGGGAAGAAGGGATTTATTTGACTTACACTTCCATATCTCTCTTCATCATTGTAGGAGGTCAGGACAGGAAGATCAGAGCAGGAACCTGGAGCAGGAGTTGATGCAGATGCCATGGAGGAGTGCTGCTTACAGGATTGCTTCCATGGCTTGCTCCACCAACTTATTTTATTATTATTATTATCATTATTATTGTTATTCGAGTCAGTTTTTTTTTATAGCTTTGGAGCCTTTCTGGAGCTCTCTCTGTAGACCAGGCTGGCCTCAGGATCCATCTGTCTCTGCCTCCTGAGTGCTGGGACTAAAGGCGTGTGCCACTATCGTCTGGCCAGCCTACTTTTTTATAGGACTCAGGACCACCAACTAAGGAATGGCCCCAACCACAATGGGCTGGGTCCTCCTACATTAATCACTAATTTAAAAATTGCTCTGCAGGTTTTCCTATAGCCCCATCTATGGAGGCATTTATTCTGCTTAGGTCACCGTCTCTCAGGTGACTCTAGCTTGTATCAAACTGATAGAAAGACTAACCTCTGTCATTGATCTAAAAACACATCCCTGTTAAGCCACAACCTTTCTTTTCTTGTTCATCCCTAAGATTTCACATTAATAATGACATCACAACATAAACTTTCAAACTTAAAAGTCATGTGGATTTATACAGTAAATCCCTAAATGAGTGAGAATGAACCAAATAGAAATTCACATTGATCTCTGTCTCTAGTGGAATCACACTATTTTCTCCTCAGAGAACATTTTTTTTTATGATTTCCTAGTAACGCAACTATATCATCCACTCACACATCACAATCCAAAGGTTGTCCATAGTTTTTACTTTAAAATCATTCCTGGAAAAATATTTCTCCTAAAGGACTTACCACAATTTTAACTCTATAAAGGCTTAAAAATGACTCTACAGTGCAATAAAAAATTTTACTCTTAACACTGTGCTTGTAAAGTTGAATAGTAGCCGTTTTATCATCGCACAAATAGGCATTGAAGACATTTGCCAGCGTCATCAAGAGTGTGGTCTCATTTGAATATTCTGTATTATTTGGCCAGTTCCCCCTTTTTTGTGATGTAGAATATATTCACCAGTGCTCAAAATATACTACCTCCATGTAGAGAAGCTGATAAAATAACAATATAGAGAGGCTACTAGGAACTACAGGTGCAGCTCAGTATTCTTAACTCTCTAGGCAAAGATAAATTTGCATCAAATATTTTTATGTGGCTACAAAGTAGAAGGGGGAAAAAGTGACAAATCTAATAATCTAGAGAAGGTACAATCTATTAGTGATAGCAATGATTTTGTATATTTCTCATGGAGGGCTAAGAACTAAAATTGTTCAACTAGCACCCATTTCTGTAAGAGACAAACTTTCTTTTCTTTTAGATTTTTAATTTATTTTTATTAAATATACAGTATTCTGCCAGAAGAGGAGACCATATCCCATTATAGATGGTTATGAACCACCATATGGGAATTGAACTCAGGACCTCTGGAAGAGTAGCCAGTGCTCTTAACCTCTGAGCCATCTCTCCAGCCCTAAGTAGTAGATATTACTTTGATTGCAAGGAATTGACTCCAGAAGTCCTATTTAAAAAACAATTGGAGAAAAGATTATTTTGCGCTTCTGTTTTAATAGTGAAGAGATATTCTATTTTTTATTTGTTTGTTTGTTTTTCACTGAACAGGATGGTTCACACCTAAAATCACAGCAGTGGGGACTGAAGCCTGTTCAGGTTACATAGAGTTTTCCAGTCCAGCTAGAGCTATACTGTGAACTTGTCTTAAAAAACAAAACAGAACAAAAAAACAAAAAACCAGAAGTTTGAGCTTGTTGGCTCATGCCTTTAGTCACAGCACTCAGGAGGCAGAAGCCCGATTATCTTTACATTTAAAAATTATCTGGGCAGTTGTGACACACTCCTTTAATTCCAGCACTTGGCAGGCAGAGGCAGGCGGATCTCTGTGAGTTCGAGATGTCTGGTTTACAAGAGCTAGTTCTAGGACAGGCTCCAAAGCTACAGAGAAACCGTGTCTCACAAAAGCAAAAATAAATAATAAATGAATAAATAAAAATAAAAATTAGGTTTTTTTGGTGTGATTGACATTTTTGAGATTTTTATTTATTCTGTATACTGATCCCTGGTAAGCTACTTGATTTTTGGCTTATCTGTTGATAGTGTTCTTTGATGTATAAATATTTTTAATTTGATAAAGACCAGTTCATCCAGTTTTCCATTACCTGTGCTTTTGTTTTCATATCCATGACATCTGTCATGAAGATTATTTCTTTTGTTTTCCTCTAAATCAGTAGTTCTCAACTTTCCTGATGCGGTGATCCTTTAATGCAACTCCTCATGTTGTGACCCCCAACGATAAAATTATTTTTGTGGCTAGTTCATAACTTTAACTTTATGAATCATAATGTGAATCTGTGATATTTCCAGTGACTTTAGGTGGCATCTGTGAAAAGGTGTTTAGTCCCCAAATTGGTTTCAGCCCAACATAAGTTGAGAATCCCTGCTCTAAACTATAAGGGTTTAGATTTTCTGTTTAGTTTTGATTCATGTTGAGTTTTACATATTGCTGTATAGTACAAAGACCCAGCTTCTTGTTCATACTATTGGCAAAGAAAAACAGTTTCGAAATTATTTTTTTGTAAATTTGAAATTATTATTTTGTAAAATGCCAATTTTGTGAATTAAAGTCTTAATTTTTATAAAAGCTCTTCTGTTCAGTATTAGTTTATGCTTAACTATTTACTTTAAAAAGAGTCTTTCTGTAATTAAATCATGAAATTTAAATGAATACTGAAGATAATCAATATGCAAAGTAATTGAAATACCTATAAATGATTTTAGGAACAATATAATTATATTGTTGAATTTTATATGCATTAATTTTTTTTTTACGAATTTACTTTATAGAGTGAATTGGATGTACCATTCAAAGTTAAGGTTGGTCATATAGGTAAGCCATATTTATCACTGGGGTGTTCTCCTTGTTGGGCAAGCAACTTACATAATTAAACTGTTGTTGCTGTAATGTGAACCTCCTAATGTTTATGAGCATTAATTTAAAATATAAAATTTGTGTGTTTTGTTTATGTACAATTTAATTGCGTAACTTAAAAATATTGTGGGTTAATGTACTACTTGAACAGTAGTTGCTCATTTTAGTAGGTCTTAAAGTTGAGTTGAGAGTCAAAGTAACATCTGACAGGCCTGAAGGAACTATGGAAACTGTGTTAGTTTCTGTCTAGTTATGTTTCCGATAGTGTGATCAGTATGAGATGCATGACATAAAGGGTTTGGGTCACCCGTACACTGTATCTAGCGACCAAAATGGAACCTTGACTGTGCTATAGAAATTGTCCCAGGTTTTTTATTCTAGAAAATAAAGTGCTGTTTGTTTGTTTGTCTTTTTAAATACATGTTTGTAATTCATTAAAGTATGAGTTTAAATTAAAGTATGAACTTAAAGTAGTTCATTTGTTGGTAGAACAGAAACAAACTAAATGTAAGAATATAACATGTTTAATAAAATTGTCTCTTAGAATTCTTAGTTTATTCTGTTGTGCATTAATTTAAATGTCATAAAGGTTGATATCATAGTGTCTTAAATTGAATCATTTCTTCCTTTCTGTTTGTCTGTCTGTCTCTT
Source organism: Microtus ochrogaster (assembly GCF_000317375.1). NCBI lineage: Eukaryota > Metazoa > Chordata > Mammalia > Rodentia > Cricetidae > Microtus > Microtus ochrogaster. The sequence continues at coordinate 46,838,917 of NC_022015.1, read as the reverse complement.
CCTATAATAGAATTTATTTTGTGTTATTGAAGCTGTGAAAATATCTGAGAGCTTATATAAAAATATTGTGATGATGGTCTTCACAATTTTGTATATTGTTCTTAGAGTTTTTATTAGACCATATGCCACAGGAAATTTTTATTTGATATTTTTAGAATCTAAATTCCGTCCTGTCCCTCTGAAGACAGTTTAGCATAATAAGAATGGGAAAATACCACCGGGTATTTTCCTTCTGACATCTTAATTATTACATAGTTCTCATAGTTTGTATTGGTAATTTTTTAAAGACTTGTAATCATGGTATAAGGTTTTTTCATAATCTAAGTTGATTTGACTTCATTTACTTCTTTACTATAACGCAATCTGACGAATACAAAGTTGGATGGGATAATCCTATTATTATATTGTAAAAGAACCTTACAATACATTTCTTGTATGTTGCTTTTAGACATTGGCCAGAAATCACCTAAGTTTTACACAGATTATGGTTGAATTTCAGTGTTTGTCGATATGCCCTCAATTCAAGAAAAATATTAAAATAGACCAAGAGGGTCGAGAGTCTCACTCGTTTCTTTTCTCATTGCTATGACAAAGTGCCTGATATAAGCAACAAGGAAGGGAGGAGGGAGGGAGGGAAGGACGAAGGAAGGAAGGAAGGGAAAGTGGAAGAGTGTAGGTGAAAGTTTCCATCCTGCCTGGTTCCACAATAAACACACAGAAACTATATTATTTGCAATACTGTTTGGCCAATAGCTTAAGTGTATTTCTAGCTAGCTCTTACATCTTAAGTCAACACATTTCTATTATGTTGTCTGAGGTTTCTGTCTTGCCCAGTTCCCATAGTTATTAAGTTCCAAAGAAATCACACAGAGGTCTACATTAATTATAAACTGATTGGTCCATTAGCTCAGACTTCTTATTAACTCTTATAATTTATATTAGCCCATTATTCTTATCTGTGTTAGCCACATGGCTCAGTACCTTTTTCAGCGAGGATGTCTCATCTTCCTTTGGTGGATGGACAGTACTGCGGAGGAATGGGCTTCCTTCTTCCCAGAATTCTCCTGTTCTCATTGACCAGCCTCTACTTCCTGTCTGGTTGTCCCGCCTATACTTCCTGCCTAGCTGCTGGCCAGTGTTTATTTAAAACATAATTGACAGAATATAGACAATTGTCCTGCACCACTATTACTTTATATTTTACCATGAGGCTTATGGCCTACTGGCAAAGTTCCAGCTGGCAACTCGTGTCTTTCTCCTCTGGTGGCTACATGACATCTCACTTTCTCACTGACTCTGCCTGCTCTTTCCTCCTCTATCTGCTTGGAACTCCCGCCATTGGCTGAAACAGTTTTATTCATTAACCAATAAAAGCAAAACATAGAAGTTTATACACCATTTCCTCTTCCTGTTTAAATAAAAGGAAGGTTTTAAGTTTAACATAGTAAAATTACATATAACAAAACAAGTATCAAGCAAGAATTACAGTTACCTTATTTATATCTATCTTTATCATAACTAGGGAAAACTCTATCTATTCTTCAACTCCATCAAAGACTCCAGAAGGATACAATATTACCTAAATAAACAGGAAGTGAAGTTTGAGCAACTTCCAAAAGTCTAGAATTGACAGAGACATCTCCTTACCTGGACAGTCACCCAAAGTTCTTCTGTACTATTGGGGCATCCATCCATAGTATCTGACAGACTTTTCCATGAAGCAGAAAAGTTCAAAAACAGTTCCACCTATATTGACAGTTTCTTCTGGTCCTGCAGAATATCTGGCAGACTCTTTTATGAAGCAAGAACCCCGAAGGATCAGAAGGGTTTATTTGGTTTGGCTAAGGGTGCATATCAGCATGATCAGGAAGGGATGGCAGCAGGAAAATGAGGTGGTTTGCTACATTTTGTCTAGTCAGGAAGGAGAGAGGAATGCTGGTGCTAGCTCTCTCTCTTCATTATTCATTGTGGGATTGTATTGCTCACCTTTCAAATAGGTCTTCCATCTTCTGTTAAACCTCTCAAGAAATGTCCTCATGGGCACTCCTAGCAGCTTGTTTCATAGTGGTTCTCAATTCTGTTACATTGGCAATGTAACACATCACAGTTTTGATCCCAGCACCATTGTATAAAACTATATAAAAACAAGTATCTTGTATTTGTACACACATATAAGAAGAGTAGTTAGACCTATTTTCTTTAAAGTTTACCTTCTTTGTTTTTCTTTTTTTAAAAAATGGCAATAAGTTTTCAAGACAAACAGAATCAGCTGAGATGTTATTTGTGTACTTTTCACATAGTTCCTGTCGTTCTTTAATATTATATTTGCAAGGTTCTTTTATTGTATTTTTACCAATTAGTATATTTCTTAATGTATTTGCTGAATGAAAAAGTACCCATTTTAAAATGAGTTATATAGAAGTGCAGTCAATTATATAGAAATGTGTGATTACCTGACATAGGTCGCTTGTTTTACTGATCTTCGAAGATTTCCTCTAAAGCTTTATAAGAAAGTACATTGGTAGACATATGTTTAATGAGCAATATTCTTTTTCTTATTATTTTAATATAGGTAGTCTTACACTTAAAATTCCATGGAAAAATCTTTATACTCAACCAGTTGAAGCTGTTTTGGAAGAAATCTATTTACTTATAGTGCCTTCTTCTAGTAAGTCATTTAAAATTTATATTTTAAATAGAAAAATGTATATATATATTTTTATTCCACATACTTTTGTTGAAGTTAATTTAGGATTTTAATTTGGGATTTGTAGGTTCAAATTGAATTGCTTTTTTAAGTCTCGGTAAATTTTGTTTGAATTATTGATTATTTTCAAGGATTATTTTTGGTATAAGTATATTTAAATTTATGATAACTGAAATTTTTTTCACATTTTCTTCAGGAATAAAATATGATCCTATCAAAGAAGAAAAGCAACTCATGGAAGCAAAGCAGCAGGAACTAAAAAGAATAGAAGAAGCAAAGCAGAAAGTAGTTGATCAAGGTAAACTGTCAGTAAACAGTGGTAATAAAGGGTGGAAATATTGTAATAGAATATTGATTTCCAATGGATGTACTGAGATTATGGTTTTT
>NC_022015.1:46834283-46835723 GCF_000317375.1 Microtus ochrogaster | reverse complement strand
TTGATTTCCAATGGATGTACTGAGATTATGGTTTTTCGTGTTTTTTTTTTTTTTGGGAGGGTTGATTTTTTTTTTTTTTTTAAGACAGGGTTTCTCTGTGTAGCAGCTCTGGCTGGCCTGGAACTCATAGAGATCTTCCTGCCTCTGCTTCATGAGTGCTGGGATTAAAGGCATGCGCCACCACTGCCTGGCTCTGAGATTATGTTACAAGCAGGAAACCATTTTATTACCTGGAAAGTTACATGGTTTGTATGTTTTTGTTATGTGTGTAGAAATTTTACATGCAGAAATTTAAGGCAAATAATAGTTTCTTGTAAGGTAAAGTCAGTTTTTAATATTAGCGAATTTATCAAGTACATCTTACCTTTCTAGTTTTTGCCTTTGTATTCCCCTTATATTGTTTACTCTTAAATACTAATCCTTTAATGTTTTAATATTTGCTTTAATCTGTACCCCTCTTTGGTCTCAGTTCAACGTAGGTCACATGGCTCATTATTAAGGTACTTGATCGTCAATGGAAGAGTTATCCCACAGAAACCTAGTTTCTTTCCAGATGTCCTCTTGTGACTCTAAGGACTTTCTGTATCTTTATTCTCACTTCTTCTCTACGTAGGTCTTTCCTTTTAGCTTGTAAGTGTATGATATCCAATTCTTTAAAGTGTTCTCTTATTCATCTGTTTTTATTCCACTTTGAATAAGTGAATTCAATAATTCACTTATTGAATAAGTGAATAATTGAATAACTAAATATCTTAAAATCTTATGAATGATTACTAACATTCCTACCATACACTGATTATATATATATACACATATATATGTGTATGTGTGTATATATATACATATATATATGTATGTGTGTATATATATATATATACACATATATATATAAAACCATTGTGTGTGTGTGTGTGTGTGTGTGTGTGTGTGTGTATGGGTGTGAGAAAAGACTAGATTTTTCTTTTTTTACTTTTTAGTGAGAAAAAAGCATCTTGCTGTGCGGCCCAATCTGGCCTATAATGTACTTTGTAGCCCAGGTTGGCCTTGAATTCATGGTCTTCTTGCCTTTGCCTCCTTAGTGTTGGGACTGTATGTGTCTACCTTCCTGTCTGACTTTGAGCTTTTGGTTTTTTGTTTAAAATGAAAAATAAGCTATTAATACATGCTTTGCCTTGTGGCAAACATTAGAAACTTAACACAATCTGTGGGATTATCACATGTAATTAATTCTACTTTCTTTGACACATTGCCTTCATAGTCTATGTAGTCAATTATCTCTTTTTTTTTTTTTAATCCTCCCTTTCCTTAGTCTGCCAGGCCTTTTCTTTTAAAAATTATTTCTAATACACACATATAAGAAGAGTAGTTAGACCTATTTTCTTTAAAGTTTACCTTCTTTGTTTTTCTTTTTTTTGAAAAATGGCAATAAGTTTTCAAGAC
>NC_022015.1:46828991-46834183 GCF_000317375.1 Microtus ochrogaster | reverse complement strand
TTTTTTTTTTAATCCTCCCTTTCCTTAGTCTGCCAGGCCTTTTCTTTTAAAAATTATTTCTAAATAAGATAGTACATATACATAGATTTAAAAGTAAAGTAGTAGTATAGGACTTGTACTTTATAAAAACAATGTTTATACTAATTCCTTTATGCATTCCCTAGAGAAATACCATATTGCTGAATAAGATGTTCATAATTGCATTAAGTTAAATTTATGTTACATGTTCATATTTTGGTTTTGGACTGTGACAGTTGACCACATGATATGAATGTTTACTACTGAATCAGATATTCAACTCAAATATCCACCCACATAGTATAGTGTGTAAGAGTGTGTGTGTGTGTGAGAGAGAGAGACAGAGACAGACAGGGACTTACTATATATTTTGGCTAGTCTGTAACTCATATAGATTTGCTTGATTTGCCTCTGGAGTGCTGGGATTAAAGGTATGTGCCACCTTTCCTGGCAAATAAATTTATTACTTACTTAGTGAGTGAATATAGATGTGACTTTATTATGAAGCCTTTTATTTATCTCTGTTTTTGTGTAGGTTCATCCTGTTCTCCATATGCTGTTATCAGATTTTGGAGCCTGTTAGGTCTGTTTTATCTGTGATAAACTCTTACATGTTCAGTAGGCTGAACGACAAAAGATAGTTTCTTAGCTATTGGGCTGGGAAAGGGTGGAGTCCTACACATATGATTGCTTGTTGTACAGATTTTAAACCAATTCCTTAAAAAGTTTTTAAATTTGAATTTTATGTGTACCTCAAGTAATCAAAATCCATAGACAGATACTAGGGTTCAAGCTGAAAGATCAGAAAAGCAAAGCAGCCAAGCCACTAGAGAGTTCTCACCTCTACGAAATTTTCATACTGACGAGAGCAAGTTCCTGTCTTATCCCGCCTTATATTACTCTATAGTGCTGGGATTAAAGGTGTGCGCCACCACTGCCTGGCCTGTATGACTGACTAGTGTGGCTGCGTTGCACTCTGATCTTCAGCCAAGCTTTTATTTATTAATACACAAATAAAACATCACTATATTTCCCCCTTTTTGTTTAAAATAAAAAAGATTACAACTAATATAGGAAAAACTATATATAATAAGTACAATAACTATATACAATATATATAGGCAGTAAGTATATTAACAATGTCTATTCCATTTGCATTTGACAAATCCAGAGAAAATACTCCATTATCTATATTATCTTGGTAAGTATATTTTCTATCATAACTTGCATTACCATCCCAAACTATCTTTTGATATCTCTGAACCTTATACACTTTTTCTTACATTAGTTATAATCTTATTTTTTTTTGTATTAGACAAAAAAGGGGAAATGTGGTGATATTTTGTTTGGGATCTAACAATTAAAGTTTGCCTGAAGATCAGAGTATAAAGCTAGCCACTGTAGTCAACCATACAGGGCAGGCAGTAGTGGCACACACCTTTTATCCCGGCAGCCACAGCAGTTAGCCATAGAGGCCAGGCGGTGGTGATACACACCTTTAATATCACCACTAGAAAGGAATATAAGGCGAGTTGAGATAGGAACTCACTCTTCAGTCTGAAGCTTTCGTAGAGGTAAGAGCTCTCTAGTGGTTGGTTGCTTTGCTTCTCTGATCTTTCTGCTTGAATCCTAATATCTGTCTCGTTTTTTTTTTTTTTTTTTTTTTTGGTTTTTCGAGACAGGGTTTCTCTGTGGCTTTGGAGCCTGTCCTGGAACTAGCTCTTGTAGACCAGGCTGGTCTCAAACTCACAGAGATCCGCCTGCCTCTGCCTCCCGAGTGCTGGGATTAAAGGCGTGCGCCACCACCCCCCGGCTGTCTCTGGGTTTTTATTATCTGAGCTACATTTATGTGTAGGGGTATTATGTCTGTACACCATTTGCTTGCATGGTGCCTGAATATGTCAGAAGAGGGCATTGGATCCTCTGCACCTGCAGATACTGATAGTTGTGAGCTATCATGTGGGTTTGGGCATTGAACCTGGGGCTTATGGAAAAGCACAGTGATCTTAACCAGCTCTTAACATCCCCCTCTTTTATTAAGTATGCTCCTTGATTACTGTTTCTGTTCTGTGTGATTTCAGGTCCCTGAATCTTTCAGCATCCTGGTTTTAAACTCTTATCTTCTGATTCAATGACAGCAACATCCTGGGTTGTTTAGGATTTAAGTTTCTTGAGCTTGGCTGAAGCCGTCTGCTTTTTGTTGCCTTTCCCCAAGTCTTTCTACCTTCTTTTGGCCTTGGGAATTTACCTAGTTTTTGTTTGTTTGTTTCATTTTTTCTCTTTTTTATGTCCTTTATTTTTGCTGTAATGAGGTCTTACTGAAAAAGGGAAATGCATGCAAAATAAACTATGTTTAATGAGAACTTCTTATTTTTACTTAGGTCCAAAATACAAATGTATGATATTCACTGATGACACCTTATTGCCAGGATGAAGTTTAAGAACTTCAACAAGATAGATTGAAATCTTGTATTGGAGATTGGCTGTCTACTTCCCATCCTTCATAATTAGCTCTGAATCCTATTGCATTCTTTCTCCTAGCCATATTGGCTACTTGGTTGTTTACTAAACGTGTCAGAATCTCCCCACTCTGCATTTTACTTCTTCTATTGTTTTGAAAGTTCCTAACATTAGGGTAGTAGTTAAATATTTTAGGATATGAATGAAATTCTCTGCAGGAACAGCATAGAATGAGAAGAGAAACAATTCTAGGGTTGAGTTTAATGGAAACCTGTCACCTAGTGACTGAATAGAGGAAGAAGACACACAAAAGACTATTTAAAAAGGAATGGCAGATAATAGGATGAAAATTGAAGTTTATGGTTTCATGGGAAAGAGATTATATGACTATATTAAGAAGCAAATAATATGCTATACCCTGATGGAGTATCAGTTACGATGAGGATTATGATTTTATTTTTGACATCTGTCATTGGTTACCCTAAAAGTAGTTGGAATCAAGTGATGATGGCAGAGGAGTTATCTTTCAATAGCTTTACTTCCAAATTTAAAGGCAAGATCTGCCAGAAATAGAGAGCTGTGGGAGTGTTTTTAAGCTTTGATAGACTGGGTGGAAATAGTATACAGTTTATGCAGAAAATTTTAGATAAATAAGTCTATAAAACAAAGACATTAAACATCATTTCTACACCTCCCATACCCTCTTTCTGCATTTCTAATGTTTCTTCTACTAACTCTCAAATTCATGAGCACTTCTTTTTTTGGTTTTGAGACAGAGTTTCTCTATGTAACTGTCTTGACTGTCCTGGAACTCACTCTGTAGACCAGGCTGGCCTTGAACTCAGAGATCCACTTGACTCTGCCTCTTGAGTGTTGGGATTAAAGGCACCTGCCACCATCACCTGGTCTCATTATCATTATTATTACTATTATTAATAGTGTGTACACACACACATATATAACTTCAACCTGCTAAATCTACTTAGTGTTACTCTGATGTACATGTGTTCAGGACTATCCTCTTGAGTTTGGATAACTGAAGTGAGAACTCACAACAGTCTAGTTATTAAAACATTTAAATGCTATATTCTGTAGGTCTTTGAAGTTTTTGAAGATTGCCTGTCTATGTGGACTACATCTTTGTGCATCTAGAAAACCCAACTAACATAGCTAAAAGTATGACAAATATGGGTGACTATTAACCTGTAATTCTTAATAACATATAGCTTAAAGACTAAAGCTTTATAAAAATAAACAATCTGTAAACATATGTACGGTATAAGGACAATGACCTCAAAATTGTGACAATATCAAAAATATCTTAATCAGAGGTAGAAATGTATAGTGCAATATGACAAAAATATTCTTAATTTGCATTAGTAGACAAAATATCCTAAGCAGAAGTAGAAACATACATATAATTTGACAAAAATAATTTTACATTTGTATCAGTATATAAAATATTTTAAACAGAAGGAATATATATATTCAATATGACAAATAAAAATTAGAATTTTTATCAATATGCAAATTATTTTGAACATGAAGAGGAAAATAATTTTACATTTGTATCAATATGCAAGAATTCATACCAATGCAAATTATCTAAAATTGATAGCTGTTAATTTATTTTATAAGTAGACACAATAGTTTTCCTTATTGTCTTATCCTATTCTATCCTCTTTTTTTCTATTACATTGAAATCCTGGGTCTAATTTTTATTGCTACGTCCATAACCATATAACAATATATAATCAGCCCTTAGAGATGACAATTATCCATAACCTTGAGAAAACCAAAAACCATCCATCCCAACTGTTGGGAGATGGTGTGTGGTTTTCTTAGAATTACTTTCAGCTGTCTGGGGGAGGACAGTATCTTTATGGGATCCTGTAAAAAGCTACAACAATGGTTTAGTCTCATGAAGACGAGCTGTAACATTTGTAGATTGTCTCAGAGTAATGGGTAAGGCTTAACTGAAGTTCTTATCTGACGTTCTGGCTAGAGTGGTGTGAGAAAGTGGACTATGTCAGCAAGTCACCTTGGAATTGTCCTGAACAGTTTGTAGCCCAAAATCAATCTTTGAGTGCTTGACTAGTTCAATCGGTAGAACATGAGACTCTTAATCTCAGGGTCATGGGTTCATGCCCAATGTTGGGTCCTGGGTGAAGTGAAAACTCACATAAGTCTATTTAACAATTTATTAAGGGGTGCAATGAAAAATAAACTCACGAATATAGAACAAAATAGTCACCACTGCTGATCCAGCTGCTGCTGTCCCTTCATTCATCCCAAGGTGATGAGGACCAACTACAAGCCTTGTTCTGGCTCTGACCACTCAAGTGAGAGAGAATGTACATGCATGTGACATCCTCCCCAATTTTATCTGCTCACATTTTCAGAGAGAACCACACCCATATGACAACCAACCCCAAATGTCATTGACTACATGGGTTGAACTCCTACAACAGATAACCTTTCATGAGGCTTGTCCCTGAAAGATACTGAGTCTCCCATTTTTTTTTTGGCATCATTTTTTTTTAATTTATTTATTTATTAAGGATTTCTGCCTCCTCCCCGCCACCGCTTCCCATTTCCCTTCCCCTCCCCCGATCAAGTCGCTCTCCCTCATCAACTTGAAGAGCAATCAGGGTTCCCTGACCTGTGGGAAGTCCAAGGACCGCCCACCTCCATCCAGGTTTAGTAAGTTGAGC
>NC_022015.1:46802720-46828406 GCF_000317375.1 Microtus ochrogaster | reverse complement strand
AGGGCCTCATTGAATAAATGGGATCTCCTGAGACTGAGAAGCTTCTGTAAAGCAAAGGACACTGTCACTGAGTCTCCCATTTTTATAAGTCATGAGTTGTCTGTAAGTCTTCACCTGGGAGTAGGGCCTTCTTAGTTTTCCCCTGTGCATTTGTTGACACATGGCAACTGGTGGTGTCGTTATACAGGTTTTGTTTAGGCTACCGTACTGTTAGGATTTTATGACTGCAGTATTTTGACCTTTATAGAAGACACTGTCTCAAGCCAGGCCATGGTGGTGCACGTCTTTAATCCCAGCACTCAGGAGGCAGAGATGGGGGAATCTCTGAAAGTTTGAGGCCAGCCTGGTCTACATGAGCTAGTTCCAGGACAGACTCCAAAGCTACAGAGAAACCCTGTCTTGAAAAACCAAAATAATAATAATAATAATAATAATAATAATGATGATGATGATGATGATAGTAATAAGACACTGTTTCATGGCAGATGTCCTTGTCCTCTGACCCTTACAATCAGGTTATAAAATTTAATAGCAATGAACTTAGCATAGTTGGCGCTAGTCTTATAAGATAGGAAACTAGCCTTTAAACATTGTGCATTTTGTTGCTTTTGAAAATCCTTTGGTATGAGAGATTTTGGAGATCTCAAATGATTTGTTGAAAATGTTATACATTTTCTTTATTAAGGCAATATGTGACCTTAATATGTTTATACTATAAATGTGAATATTTATAGGAAATGTAACTCATTCAATTTAAAAAGGAACATTTGCAATTTTAGAAAATCCTCCGGAGGAGAAACAGGACACTTTTTCAGAAAAATTAATTACTCAAATCATAAGAAATCTTCAAGTGAAAATTTCCAATATCCATGTTCGTTATGAAGATGATGTGAGTATTTTTCCTCATGTATGTATTAGTTACTGTGACTGACTTTTGCTCTGTAGTGTCCAGCCTAATAAATACTAGGAGATGGAGGGACAGAGAGCTGAAGACCATACAATCTTTTCTTTTTATTGTTACATTTTTAATGAGTGCTTGATTATACTTTGCTTAAGTATTAAAACTTTGGGTTATCCAGGTAATGTCTTGGGAGTAAATGAATTTCACAGATTTTTTTTTCTTTTTATTGTATCTCCTGGAAAGAGTACTGGTTTAGGAATAAGTAGAGTTAACTTATTTTTTTGCTCTTCAGTAGTTTATTGTTTCTTTAAATGTATAATTAGTTGCTATTCTAGTTTTTGGATTTTCTGTTGCTGTAATAAAATGCCCCAACAAAAATATCTTTAAGGGAGAAATGGTTTATTGGCTATAATCCAGGTCATGGTTTGGCATTGCAGAAAGTCAGGCAGAAACATGAAGCAGAGAGTTACATTCACAGTCAAAGCAAAGACAGAATGAATGTGCATTTCTGTTCTAATCGTGCTTCTGCCACTCTTACACTGCACAGGACCCAAACCCAGGGAATGATGCCACCCACCGAGGGCTGGGCCTCTGCGTATCAGTCAACATCATCAAGTCTGCCACCCCTCCCCCCACACTCACATACCTTGTCCTCCCAGACATGCCCATCAATCAGCCTGATCTTGATAGGTCCTCACTGAGACCTCTGCTCAGGTGATTCTAGATTGTGTCAAGTGCAGAATTATAGATAACCACCCCTTTTGCTTTAAATGTTACTGTATCATTTTTTAAAAGTGTATGTCTGACAAGTTTGTCTATGTAATCTTGTGTGGTAGAAATGGCACAACTGCAGTCCGTGTGCCTAGAGGATTATGTCATTAACCTGGCTTGGTCTTGGCTCTTGGAAGAAACAGCTTCTCTAAATAGCTTCCTTAGCTTCAGACATACTTTTCAGCAATTAAAACTTAACAAGAAGTTGGATTTTTACAATAACAATATGCATAAATCTTTGAGTGTACTCACCCCTTTTCCCATTTAAAATAAAATTATACCCATAATACAAGACCTTTGAGAGGCACTAAACATCTGTGGATGTGAGAGAGCTTCCAAATGCTGCTTAAAAGGTGACAGAAGAGTCTGAAATTGAAACAAAACAAACATAGTATGTACATGGGAAGACCAAGTCTATTAAAACATGTTCCAAGTAGGTAGGTCTTTGAGCCTAAAGTATTTTCTGTTATTGTTTTATTCTAAAGTGCATAGAGGTTATTTTTAAACACACTGCTGGAGAGTTTATGTAAAAATAGAATATTTTTTCTTACTGGCAAAAGTTGGTGCTGAACGTGTTGGCTATCTCAGTTAAGTTTACATCCACTTTAGGAAGGGGCAGGGCCTTCTGGACTGTGCTAGTGCAGGTGATGGTGGTGAACTGCTGGGTTTGCTTGTCTGTGATCTGGTGCTGAGACTGGGGCCTTACATTTTGCCTTATTTGTCATAAGAAGAAAAGTAGTCATTAAGACTGAGCCGCCTACATAGAAGAGTCAGATGTCTCCCTGGAGTAAAGGATTATCCAGAGTTTCAGATTGAAGCAAAGCAGGGCTGCACTTTGCCTTTGTCACCTGACTTCTTTACTCAGTGACACACAACTCAATGCACTCCCATTTTAAACAGAGTACTGTATCAATTTTTATATGTTTTTATAAATTTAAAAATATTTCTACAAATATAGTAATTTATAAAACACTAACATTAATATTTAGCAATTTGTTTTTAGAAAAAATATCTCAAGAATTATTCTGAAAAGACTGTTTTTGAATATTTGATACTGACTTTTTCTATGAAGTGAATTTTATTCAGCTGATTAAACCAGTAAGTAATTTACTTTGTTTTTCTTTAGATCACAAATCAAGACAAACCGCTCTCGTTTGGTATTTCCCTTCAAAATCTCAGCATGCAGGTACTTTGTTAAAAAAGGAAATGTAACTTTTTAAGTAGTGTAGTATAGTCAGGTTTATGATTATGATTAAGTCAGCATCAGACCCGTACGAGGTATGTGTTTGGTTACTTGTGTAGAAGTGGTCTAGGAAGTCCTCAGACTGGATTGGAATTGAATAAGTAAGGGCACATATCATAAATTTGGTTTTTTAAGTTGATTCAGATATTTTATATAGTTCTTCTGTAAATTACTCTTCATGTTACATTGGTTTTCACTTTTATCTTTGTAGCTACATATGGTACAATTCAACTTAACTCCAGTTCAGCATTACATCTTCCATTTGATTTTTGTGTATAGTTTCTTTATAAAACATGGTCTGCAAGTGAAAAAGAAAAGGAACTGGGAGGGAGTGGGAGAAGTCAGAGACTACTCAGTACAAGTGGATGATGTCTGTTGTCAGTGCTGCTGGCATACTTAAAATGTAGAGAATTACTAGTTATATTTGCTAATGTGAAAAACGTTGCCACAGTAGCAGTGGTTTTATTTATTTAAAGTATGTTATGTGTATTTGTGTGTGCCCGAGTGTATCTGTGTGCACCATATGCACATGACAGCAGCCCACAGAAGTCAGAAAGGAGTGTTGGATCCCCTGGGACTGGATTGACAGGTGATTGTGAGTCACCATGTGAGTGCTGGGAAGTGAAACCTGGTCCTCTGCAAGTGCCATACTTGTTTCTATACACCTCTGAAACCCCACAAACCGTAGGTTTAATTGTTACCTTTAGAGGTTCCTGGAACCTTGTCTGCCATACCAGAGTCAAAGAGTTAAAAACTCTTGGGTTGGCATCCTGATATGCGTTTTCCATATTTATTATTATAAGGTTTTGCAGTGCTGGGTTTTGGTGTGTTAGGTAAGCACCACTGAACCACATCTCCAGTGTGAAATCTATCCTTTCAAAGTCATTCTTGGTGATCATAATTTGTGCTGAAGTTTGGGAGCCACACTTGCCGTCAGTTCTTCACACTGCAGTGTGAGCCATCTTTCCAAAATCATGATCTGGTGAGGAGTGGGGACACAGAGCTGTTATCCCAGCATCTGAAAGCTGAGGTAGTATCATGAGGCCAAGTCCATCTGGGCTGCATATCCAGTTCCAGTTTGGATAGAAATATGCAAATAAAGCTTTGCTTACTGTTATTTCCTATTTTTTATTTTTAAAAATTTGAAGTGTTTTGATTTGAACCTGGGGCCTCCTGTAGTGTTCCTTGATAAGAGTTCTTATTATATACTGGCCTTGTCCTCAGTGACTTCGATTACCCTTCGTTTAAAATCTGTGATCTTGTCTTTATATTGTCTATAAAACCTTTGAAATTGGACCCTAAGTAATGTATTTGGTTTTCCCCTTTCCTTCCTGTGTTTTATTCTCTGGCCATATCTTCGACCTTTGTAAAAAACCAAAAACAACAACAACAAACCAAACAAACAAGTGAATGAACCAAACTATATATTCCCGTCTAGAATTATAATCTTACAGTGAGTAGTTTTTATTCATGGTGTATGAACTATCATGATCATAAGCCTATTTTTTCTGAAGTCCTTTCAACAAGCATATGATTTTAGGTTAGTTGTTTTATCTGGCACACCTCTGTGTTTGATTTTTTTTGCCATATTCTATCTGCTGCTTATTAGATCTCTAAAAATTACCTGTTTGAAATTGCTTATTTCTGCTTGTTTTTGACCAAAGAAGTTCCTTGAAAGCAAAGTATTAGGGTTAGTGGTCTGATAATAGTATTTTTGACTAAATGATATGTTTTCAAAGGCATTTTTATGAGAAATTAGTCTCAGGGTATGAGAGATAATGACTTGCTTATTGTATATATAATGGTATTTTTTTTTTTACTTATTTATATTTTTTTTCCTTTCAGACAACTGATCAAAATTGGATTCCATGTTTACATGATGAAACTGAAAAACTAGTTCGTAAGGTAAAATAAATTCTAACCCATTGATTTGGTGAAAAAGAATTTTGGAAAGACAAATGATGATGTTGTGATTTTTGTTTACATGTGCAAAAATTTATGTGAATTATATCTGTTTACTTTATTTAGATTAAGACTCAATTACTTGAGAGTTCTGAGCATAGTAAACATTAAAAATTCTTTAAAAAGTTAATGGACATTAATAAACTTGATTTATTTTCAGCTAATCCGATTAGATAATCTCTTTGCTTACTGGAATGTGAAGTCTCAGATGTATTATCTGAATGATTATGATGAATCATTGGTAAGTAAATATTTGTAGTACCATATTTTGTATAGTGTTTAACTCCCAGTCAATCATCCATCCTTAGAGTCAGTATTGCTTCTAAACAAAATCCGGCAGGATTTTTAGAAACAGAATTAACTGAAACATTCTTTCATAACAGTTAATGATGGATTACTTAGCCATTTTAAAATTTTATCCTGTGGAGTATGAATTATTTATTTGTAATTGCTCTTAAATATTCTTGTAGATAATATAAATTTGTAGGGTAAAGATATGTTTGCATAAATATAAATAAAAACAATTTATCTTTTAATAGGTAGTCTTGAAAAATGGTATTGTCAATGAAAATATTGTCCCAGATGGTTATGACTTTGGTAAGTTATTAGATAAAATAAAAATATAATTAGAAAAATTAGCATAAACTTTTATGTTAGCGTTGTTGATATACTGGATTATTTTATATTAAATTTTCTCCTAGTTATGTGTGTGTGTGTATATATATAGGTAAATATCAAAATATACTTTACCCTTTTAACGTAATTTTTCTTGTTGGACTTTCTGACTACATTTCAAAACTATAGGAAAAATGTCTAACAAAAAAGAATGTTGATGAATTGTATTAAAGTTTAAGGATTATGTCAGGTGGTGGTGGTACACGTTTTTAATCTCAGCACTCAGGAGATAGAAGCAGGTGGATCTCTGTGAGTTTGAGTCCAGCCTGTTCTAAAAAGTGAGTTCCAGGACTGCTAGGGCTGTTACACAAAGAAACCCTATCTCGAAAAACCAAAAAAAAAAAACAAAAAAAAAACTTTATTATCAATTTGGCTTTTCAAGACAGTTTCTCTGTAACTTTGGGGCCTGTCCTGAACTCAGTCTGTAGACCACTATAGTGATGTTTATTAAGATGTTTCAGAATCACAAGTACAGTTTAATATCACTAGCTGGTATAACCACAGTGGTATGATCTTTATGTTTATAAAGTGTTCAACTATTTTTTTTTTTGTTGTTGTTGAGACAGACGTTGCTTTAGTAGCCCAGGCTTGCCTTAAATTTAAGACAATCTTTCTGCCTTTCCCAAATGCTGAGATTAAAGACAGGAAAATTTTATCTTTTACTGTTGAGTTATTTTAAGTGAGCACATATTACCCCCAGGCCTCAATCCCCGGTATGTTAACTCCTACTATGTAGCCCTGGCTCTCCTGGAATTTACTGTGTAGTTTAGGCTGATATCAAACTGTAGTTCAGTTGATATATTCTCCTAACTCTGCCCCAAATGCTGGGATTAAATGCATTCACCTATATGTCTGGCCTATATATTAACTTTATAATGACAAGATCATTGCTAAAATATAGAAGAAAGGAACAATTTTAAAAACATATTTTAGACTTGAGAATACTCAATAAACATCAATTGTTGATGCTTAATTTAGTTCTTGAATTTGGCTTCCTGACATTATAAGGCATAGAATATTCTTCCTCAAAGTTTTCTTGGCATCACTGAAAGTTTCCTTTATATATTTCTATATGTTATGTATGCTATTTTAACCTTTTTATAATTTCTCTAAATGGCTCTTCTGCCAATTTTGGCAGTTTTTGTTATTATCCTTGTTTCTCTTTTTTGTTTGTTTTCAGTGATGGGGATTGATCCCAGGCAGTCACTCTGTTACTGAGCTACATGCCCAGTCCTTTGTGCCAAAATCTTATTTTCATTATTTTGAAGTTGATTTTATTCTTAATTCCTTCTCAGAGATCTGATAACTCTGTATCATGTTTATGATATATTTAGATTTGACTTACATTTTCTGTGTTTTAGAGTCCATTGAAGAAAGGAAATAATTAGTAACTGTAAAAGTAGATTGGACTAATAGGATTGACTGGTGAAAAGTAGACTAGGAAGATGAAAGGGTGAACCCTATGTTTGAGCTAAGGATAAGGTTCTAAAAAAAGACCCTCTCCCTTGTGTGACTAAAACCCAGACCTTGGTGAAGTGAGATGAACATGGTTAAGGTTGTATTAGCAAAACTTGTTGGAAATCCAACTCTGTGACTGATGAGACTCGTGGAACTGTATCTCCCTGCCTGTGCTGGGTCCTGGGGGAAAGTGTTTGCTGACTGTCCTTAGCTGTTGTGCAGTACAAAAGGCTGATGTGCAGTAGTAACTGGACGCCAGAGAAGCCATCATAGATTAGGGCTAGGTGTTAATGAACTTTGCCTCTGTCTGAGCCTGTTAAATGAGTGCACTGCGGGACCTGACAGTGTAATTCCTTCCTATTGATTCTCTTAACATAGCATTAGCCAAAATGCTAAAAGGGAAAAAGTACTAAAATAGTAGTGGCCTAAAACTATGCTTGTTTTGTTTTTCTTTTTAAAGCAAGCTTTGGAAAGTGAATTTGATGTTCATAAGTTGATAGCTGCATATTTGTAGGAAGGCAAAGAGAACTGGTTTGAGTTATTCTTCCTTACAAGTCTACTTCCTCACTTCTGATCTACTTAATGGGAGAAATATTCTTTTTTATTTGCTAAGGTGGGCATGATCCAGTAGAACATGAAAAATTAATGATGATTTGGATTTCTGAATTGATGTGGGGGAAAGGGTTGGCATCTGTTGTATGGTCTAGAGTTTTCTTAAGAACAGGACATAATCAGTTCATCTTTAAGACACTTTTGTTGTAAGAGAAGAGTCTTGATATTAACTGTATTACTAGGGAAGGCAATAGGAGTTAATGCAATTTCTCTTCAGGGTATGTATGCAAGCATTTTTAACATGATAGGTACTGTAAGCTTTTGAAGAGAGGAACTATGAAATAGTGGTATAGAAGAGAGAGTGGACTTAAGCCACCATTGTTTTTGAAGTATGGTTCAAACTAGCAGCCTTATCATCACTTGGAAGGTTGTTTCAAGTGCACATTTCTAAGTCTCTCCAAGGCCTTTTGCATCTGACTCTCCTGGCACTAGAGAGTGTAATAATAAGCACTACAGGTGATTCTGATGAGTTCTCAGGTTTGAAAACCTTTGGGCCTAGAGTAGGTTAGACACGCAACAGGGCCATATAGTCAGATATTTTGCCTTTGCAGGCTGTAGATAATCTGACACATACTTTTTTTTTTTAAAAATCAATCCTTTAAAAGTAAAAAATTTATTCTTGGATAACTGGCCACCAGGAACATGCTGTAGTATGAATTTGGTCAGTGCCAATAGAAACAAAAAAGTCAACCTTAAAAACAATTTAAAAATAAATTGTTGATGGATCTTTAGCAGGGTAAACATGGGAGTGCTGTGTGATTTCCCTCTCCATAACATTAAGAACTCACTTAATATTTACAGTAATAAAGTGAGAATAACTACGATTGTCACCTTTTCCTTTCTAGCCACATTGTGCTATTAGGTCCAAGTGTGCAGTTGGGTTTTGCTGAGCAAGTACTGGTGTATTAAAAGGGCAAACTTGTTGAGGGAATAGTTAAAATAATGGATAAGAAAGTAGAATTAGAGAAGAAATGAGGAAAGGATCATCATTGGTTTCATTTAGCTGGAGCAAGAGGATCTGGAGCGCTGCCCTACGGTAGACTGATTGTAGTTAACAGCATGTGTGTTTCAAAAGCTAAAAAGTGAGGCCAGACTTAGCCTGGTTGAGAATGCTTGCTGTTTAGTCATGACAACTAGAGTTTGGATTCTAGCACCCATGTGGGACGCCTTACAAATTCCTCTAATTCCGTCTCTAGAGGGTGTGATGTTCTCTTTCACCCTCAATGAGCATTTCCACCCCCCCTAAATAATTCTTTTAAAAGCAAGGAGAAAGATATTGAAATTTTAAATTATTATGCCAGTGTATAAGTACAATGTATACATGAATGAGAACAGTGTGTAGATTTCTATTAGTATGTGTAACTTTTATATTTATATCTATTAAAAACAAGGAAGAAATAAATAAACCTTAATTTTAGCAGTGTAAGGACACAAGTCAAAAGTGAAGGGTGGTGGAGAGGTGGCAGATCAGTGATTTTTTTTCCAAGGTCCAAAAGTTCAAATATTGATTTATTTTCCAACAATATTTATGTTTAATGTCTAAAATATGTTCTAGAGGTGGTTAATACAAACATTATATTATACTTATGTACAATTTAGATTATAATTCAGTAGTTAATCCTAGTATAGATTATACTGTCACTGTTCTCCCTCTGCATACTTACTACTTTTGCTGATATCATTTGATCCAAGAAGATGATCCTGGGCAAATTCATATTCTGCCATCTATCTATGCAAATTGAAAGGAGGACTAGTTTACAGAGGAAGATCATAAAATGGAATCAATTATAAATATAATCTTAACATTTCTAATATTCTTTAAAATTAAATCTAGAATTAAAATTGTCCCTTCTTAGCAGTGTTCCTGTGTAGGACTGTGAGAGACTGCTAAAGAGGTGTACAGGAGTATTTCCAGCTGATCTCCTTAGTGCTAGGATGGTTGAACTGGAACTCTAATTGTTTTTCAATTTGTATTATTTTTCAGTTTTTCGACCTATATCTGCTAATGCCAAGCTTCAGATGAACCGGCGATCAGATTTTGACTTTTCTGACCCCAAAATAAACCTGGACGTTGAGCTACATACCATAGTGATTGAGTTTAATAAACCACAGGTGATTTTCTTTGATGACATTTAGATTGTTAGTTATTGTTTGATAAAAGCAAAGTTAAGATTTTTAAGTGTTTTCTGAAATTCGTAGTTGCATAAATATTCCTTTTAAAACTTGATAATGTAAGCTTTGCATTCAGTAGTGAATAGGAGCCCTGAAACATCTGAAAGCTGTAACTCTGTCTCTCTAGTATTTCAGTCTCATGGAGCTCCTCGAGTCCATTGACATGATGACACAAAACCTGCCCTACAGAAAGTTCAAGCCCAGCGTGCCTCTTCACTACCATGCCAAAGAATGGTGAATGCCTCAGTTGTTTTGAAAGTTCTAAAAAAAATTAACTAATTTTATTATTTATAATATTTAAGAATGTATCACAAAACTAAATTAACTATGTTTTTTTTAAAAGTTATTCTAAGATTTGGTGCAAACTGATTTGGGTCTAGGAATATATGTTGCTCCCTTTATGTGTTAATGAATTGACTCAAGAAATTCTTTAAAATAATTTGCAACTAAAAATCTTAAAATACTGTAGTTTTCATGTACTCTAGAAGAATCAGTATATTTGAAATAATTAAAACTTTCCTTGGTTTTTCTGCAGTGCTCCACCCGCTTACCACCGGCCCCTACCTTCTCCTCCCCCCCCCCCCAGATTTCCATTTGACTCATTAGAGCTTTATTAACTCAGCTTGAATATTAGTAACTGAGATGGTTCTGGGAGGTTTATCCATGTAACCCCATTTTTAAATTTAAAAATTTTGCTGTTTCTTTTGAGGTTGTAGTTTAGTTTCTATGACTTGTAGGACATTTTAAAGTAACTATTTCTACAATTATTGACTAGTTTTCCAATTATGCATTAAGTTGTGCAAAACTCTTTTTTTTTTAACAAAATTGAGTGTTTTGTTTATTTTTTGTTGCAAGATATAGTAATTAGTGGAATGTTGCTATAAATAGAGTGTTCTGATAGAATGCTGTTTTAATAGTCTTGTAGTTACTCATGTTAGAAAAAATAAATTTAGTTGTTTTTGGTATTGTTGATCTGGGTATAAGTATGGGGTCTTTTTTTTCTTTTGAATAGGTGGGCTTATGCTATACACGGTATTCTTGAAGTAAATGTTTGTCCTCGTTTACGGATGTGGTCTTGGAAGCATATTAGAGACCATAGACAAAAAATGAAACAATATAGAGAATCTTATAAGAAAAAGTTAACAAGTAAGAAGCCATCTCCTGAAATTCTCATGTCTTTGGAGGTTAGCATTTTAAAACAATCATTGAATACTATACTGTGCATAATTTCTCCTTAGGGTTTTTTTGTTTTTAACATTTATTTGTGTTTGTGTGTGCATGTTCACTGTGGTGTGTGAAGGTGGGGGGGGGTGAAAGGACTACTCTGAGTCCATTTCTCCTTCCCACTGTGTAAGTTCAGGTAGTCAGGCTTGGTGGCAGGCACCCTCACCTGCTGAGCAAGCTCTATGCCCTTCCCAGTTTTTAGTGATTGCTACATTTTAATTACTTAGTCTGCTTTTTACTGACCATTTTCTTTCTCTCTTATTTGGGTGTTTTAGGGATTTTACTTTTTAGCTGTGTAATAAAAAACCTGGTGACATTATTCACTGTGCTTTTGAAATTTATATTATTTTCAGTTCAAAAGGATTTGGGTTTACATACACCATAATGTGAAGCTTCATGTTATTTCTTTTGTAAGTCTCAGAAGTGATTGCCATATCGCTTCTAAACTCCTCTGTTGATGATCGGGGTAGATGATATTTCTGTTGTTATTATCTTACTGTGTGTTAGTGGAGTTTCTTCTGTATGTGTAAGCTCCTTTTTAATCTATGAGCCTGTGTAGCCCTGCTCAGCCACCTGTCCTGGTCTCTGGCTGTACTTCTACCTTAGTCTGCCATCCTTACTTGAACTTTCCTGATTTCCTGTCTGTACAAATAATTTGTATCTTAATTTTGTGGTACCTATAGTCTTTAACAGCAGCATGTTTAATTATATGCCTTGAATTATAATATGTAAGCAGAGACTGCTCGTATGTTTTCCGGCCACCTACACCTGAGTAATCACACAGAAACTATATCAATTACAACACTGTTTGGCCTATTAATTCAGGCTTCTTATTAATTAATTCTTACATCTTAAATTAACCCATTTCTATTAATCTATATATCACCACAAGGCTGTGGCCAACTGATAAGGTTCCGGCATTCCGGCATCTTTCCATAGGCTGCTACATGGTGTCTCTATGACTTCGTCTACTCTCTTTGTATATCTGTTCAGATTTCCAACCTGGCTTTACTCTACTAAGCTATTGGTCGAAACAGTGTTATTCATTAGCCAAAAAAAGCAACACGTATACTGAAGGACATCCCACATCAATATCACTTTTGTATTGCTCTTAGCCTTATGGCATAATCTAAAAGGAACTTTTTAAAAAAACAGGTAAAATATACTTTGGACAGACCAGGAGTAACTAGCTTTTTTTTTTTTAAAATTGAATTTTATTGAGCTATACATTTTTCTCTCCTCCCCTCCTGTAACTAACTTCTTGAAAGTAGTGTAGCCATTTAGAGTCTAGAATTTTCAATGGAAAATTCTGAAAAGATTGAAACTTTACATTTTCCTTTCAGTTTTAAGATAGATGACTAACTAAAGACAAGAAGTAATGGGGAATTTTTGGGTCTAGAGACCTTTCAGGTGGTTTCATAGTTCATTACTTAGTTATGGCCTTTACCGGATAGCACAATTCCAAGTAATGCTGTTTTCTAGAAGAATAATAAGTCGTAGTTGCTTCTTTTGGTGGAAAAAATTTGAACCTAAAACTTGAAAGTAATTATGGGAAGGCACGGATGTGTTAGGATTGTAGCTCTTCTCAGTTTGTATCCATAACTGTAACAGTTTGAAAAGGAGAGAAGTTAAGAGTAGTTTTTAACAGATTTCAAGTACTTGTAAGCCTTCTTGAAATATCTTCGTAGATATAAACTATTTCTATAAGATGAAGCCTTTATTACAGTATTAGTTAAAATGGTCTTGATGTGTTTATTTTTATTTGTAATTAAAACCCCCAATGAAAGACATTTTAAACAGTACATGTATGTATGTTTTTGAATGTATCTCTATTTATAGAGATTATAACTGTATTCATAATGGGGATGATTTCTCTGTCTACAAGTCGTTCTGCTCTAATTTCCAAACTCCTGTATGTGTGTTTGTTTATGTAAGAAAACACTGCATCCCAGAATGTAAGAGAGGACATATTGATGAATTCACACTGCATTTTCTTAGTGTAGTAGCTTATATTCTGAAGTTTACTATGTAACACTTGTTTTTCTTATATTTTCAGGAGTTGGAGAAAACCTTGGATGTTTTTAATATAACCATAGCTAGACAACAGGCAGAAGTTGAGGTAATTTCAGATTACCATTAGATTAATAAAAATAGTGTCGATATGAGAGGTAATATCAGTTTGTGCAAAATACTGTTTTATTAAGAATTCAAATGTGTTTTTTGTGTGTTTAGAAGATTTGATATAAGTTTTTGTAATACTTGTTTATTGTGTTGAGATGAAATTATTTGTAAGAAATTGAGCCTATGAAAATTTCAGAGTTCATATGTAGATGCAATGTATGTATCTTTTTTTTTCTTTTTTGGATTTTCGAGACAGGGTTTCTCTGTAGCTTTTTGGTTCCTGTCCTGGAGCTAGCTCTTGTAGACCAGGCTGGCCTCGAACTCACAGAGGCCTGCCTCTGCCTCCCGAGTGCTGGGATTAAAGGCGTGCACCACTACCGCCCGGCTCAATTTATGTATCTTTGTGTCTTGCTAGGCCACAAGGCGATTCATATGTTATTCCAAAGTCTTGTTTGGTAAATGTTACAGTTACCATGTTATGTTGTTAGTATGTGATTTTGTTTACATTTATTCAAATTCAAAAGAGATTTATTTTAGAAATACCCTGTTTCCGTTTTTTTCTATTACTAAAACAATAATTTGTCGTCTATGGGAAAACTTATTTTAGGTAAAGAAAGCTGGATACAAGATTTACAAAGAAGGAGTAAAAGATCCAGAGGATAATGCAGGATGGTTTAGCTGGCTGTGGACGTGGTCAGAATCAAATGCTAAACAACAACTAGAAGTTAAACCTGGAAGTATGTTCATTTCATTTTACATTAGTATAGTTAATCAGCAAATGCATAGTCATTAAGGTTTTTAATTTTTTCTAATTAAACAGGTATTGTAAGTGTATTCATAACAATAAGTTGTTTAATTTATTATCAAAATTATAAAATTACTATTATTTTCAAGCAACTCTCCTGTTGGTACAGAGGAGCTTTACACTGGGAGCACTCAGTGTAGCACATGTGGTGTAGTAATAGGTAAATATAAATCGCAGAATGCTTTATGCCACTGGAAGTTTTTCTTGAAGTTGCTTATTAGAAAGTTTTTTTCCCTTCTTCTCTTTTTGGAACATGTATGTGTGTATGCGCCGTGGCATAAGCTCAGGACTTTGCTTATATACAGGCATGCACTGTACCTTTGGGTTGTTGCCTCAGCCCTTAACTGTTGTAAGCAAACAGGCTTTTCTTTTCTCTCTCTCTCTCTCTCTCTCTCTCTCTCTCTCTCTCTCTCTCTCTCTTGCCACAGCTTAGTTTAATCTCCTGTCTTTTTGACTCTGACCGTGCATAACTGGGGATTACAGATAACATGCTACTGTGCCCAGTCAACACACTTGGTTTTCACTCAAATCATAAAGATCATAAGTCTTGGAGGGCTAGGGACTGGACATATGATATATTTTGGATTTATCACTTTTTGGTAGTGTGGCTAAGTTGGGTGTGTTAAATCTGTTTTATCCATCTGTAAATTGAGAGAAAATTAGGATAGTATATCTATTTGTACTGATTAACATAGTGCCCGTAAATTCTTGCTTAATACAGAGACTAAAAAAATTATATCGTCAAAGTTTTGGTTAGTAACTTATTTAAGGATCATTTCTAAAATTGCCAACACATATCTAATACTTAATACTTATAAAAGCTATTACAATAATAATAACATTTGTGAACTGGCAAGATGTCTGAGTGGTTTTTGTTTTCCTGTTTGATGATCTGAATTTGATTGTTGGGTCCCATGTAATAGCAGAGAATCAGCTTCTCAAAATTGTCCTCTTACCTCCACATAATACTTTATACACATATCTCCACATAACATGTACATACACACACTAAATAAAACAGCTATTTCTTTTTGTTTTTCTATAAAGCCAGGTAAATTATATTTGATTTATATTGTTAGTAGCAAGACCATAAAACACTTATTTATGATTTATAGTTCTTGAAGAAATGTTGACACCTGAAGAAAAAATTTTGCTTTATGAAGCAATTGGTTATAGTGAAACAGCAGTTGATCCAACCTTGCCAAAAACAGTAAGATATTTTCTTGCTTTATATCTTTTTTTTAATGTTAGCTGTGCCTTCTGTAATTCTTTCAGAAGTTTTGTATTGCTTTTTTTTCTGTGACCTTTTTGGGGGTCTATAAATAGAGCATTTATCTTAATCCCAGAAAAATGAATAAAAGTATTCTTTTAATTTTTGAGTTATTGCAGTGATTCTTTGGTAAATAAAGGCTTGTTTTGAAAGTATCTCTGGATTTGTAAGTAAAGGAATCACGTAAGATTGTTTTGTTTATAGATACCCCATCCTCACTTCTGTTTTATTCTGGATATTCTCTAGTTTGAAGCCTTGAAGTTTTTTGTTCACTTGAAAAGTATGTCTGTTATTCTAAGAGAAAATCACCAAAAACCGGAGCTGGTAAACATTATAGTAGA
This sequence comes from Microtus ochrogaster, assembly GCF_000317375.1. NCBI lineage: Eukaryota > Metazoa > Chordata > Mammalia > Rodentia > Cricetidae > Microtus > Microtus ochrogaster. The sequence goes on along the minus strand of NC_022015.1, from coordinate 46,812,851 downwards.
AGGACTTAGTACTTTGATTGTGCAAAGGCCAGGAGCACAAGCCATAAAGTAAGTATAAATTTATTTTCTTCACAGGTTAAATATCACTAATCTGAATCTGAAATACTGAATTTCAGTGCTTTGACTATTGAAGGAAAATTCCATACCTGACTTAGTGTGATAGAGTGCAGTAAAAACACAGGTACACTAAAAATATTGTGTACTATTACCTTTAGACTATATATGTGAGGAATTTATAAAGTATAAATTTGCGCTTAGATCTGAGTCCAGTTCCCCAGAGTCCACATTGTCTAAACACAAATATTCAAAAATCCCTCCAAAATCTCTCTTTCTATCAGCCCATATTACGATGACAGGGGAGGAGGCCCATTTTGTGAAACTCAGGAGTACAAGTTTTCTACCTTGGATCAGTTGACAAGTGGTACAGTTATATCATGTGCTCTTTTAGTGACTAGAATGTAACAAGAATGTAGTCAAAAATTCAGGCTGGAGATGAGGCCTTATCCATGTCTCTGTTCAGCTTATCAAGGTTTTCACATGTATTTTGTACCACAAGCATCCTGGCCCATTGAAATAGTCCTGGTGTTTAAACAGAAGAAAAAATGCCTTATTTTTGTGGAAGCACTTAGATTTTTGAAGGCTCATTTAAACAACATGAGTATTTTAGTTATAGGTTAACTTTGAAACATTTTGTGTAGGATAAGTCTTCACTATGCAGTAACAAAGTTCTCAAACTGGTCAGCAATTTTAAAAACACAGAAAACAACAGCGAACATGGTAGGTGGTGCTGGGGAAACAGTTTAGTTGGTAAAGTGCTTGCTGCATAAGCATGAGGACCAGAGTTTGATTCCCAAAACCCTTGTAGAAAGCCAGGTGTGGTAGCGACAGCCTTTAATCATAGTTTTGGGCAAGTGGAGACAGGAGGAATCCTGAAATTCAGTGTCCATCCATTCCTGTTGGATTGGTGAGCCCTCGGTGCCAGTGAGAGACCTTGTCTCAAAAAAAAAAAAAAAAAACAAGGTGGACAGTGTTTCAGCTTTTGTCTTTAAGTTTTACTTTAAGGTTGGAGTTTAGGTTACAGACTTTGCATTTTTTTGGATTTATCAATGTATTCAGTAGAAAGTAATATGTGAATAAACAGAAAAACACTAAAGAAAAAATTAAAAAATAGTATTTGACCATACAGAAAGAAACAACAAATGTTGCTATTCCTAGTACAGTGCCAGGGACAGTCCTGACTGGAGTGGTGAGGGAATGAAGAAATGACTGACACAAGCTGGGGAGAAACTGCAGCATCCCAGAAGCTTAGTGCAGCTTGAACAGAGAGGCAGGGGTTGGGGTGGGTGGGAGGATTATTGCATGCAGTTGAACAAAGAGATAGGGCTACCATACATGGTAGGATAAGGAGGCAGGTTTAGCTAATCTTAGAGGGGCATTCACTGTAGGGGAGTAGTCTGCAGGCTCTAAATACAAGGGGAGGAAGAATCAGAACATGGAGCAGAGGGAGGCTTTGCCACCTTTCTGAGCCTCAGCTGCCCCCCTTCCCAGGTGAGGGAGCAGTGGGCTTTGCCATTTTCCCATGGATTGAGGCTAAAGTCTTTGACAGGACTGGTCATGTCAACAACACACATTCACTCAGGACTTCACACTTTAAAGGCTTCCTTCATTTTCTGCAAAAAAGTGACTTTTACTTAGTCTTCTTTTTTCTTTTTAAAGCACTCTTCTTCTCCTCCTTGTCACTCTTTCTCCCCCATTCTCTTCCTTCCTTACCCCTCTTGTTTTTGAGATAATGTCTTTGTATTCAGTATCTTCCTGCCTCAAGCCTCTCAGTTTCTAGATTACCACTGTGTACCACCATGCTTGGTGTATTTTAACCTTTAAGAAATAGTTTTTTGTTTTGTTTTAATTTTTTTTTTTTGATGTTGCTTTTAGAGACAGGATTTTTCTGTGAAGCTTTTTGAGCCTGTGCTGGAACTCACTCTGTAGCTCAGGCTGGCTTTGAACTCATAGAGATCCTCCTGTCTTTGCCTTCCAAGTGCAGGGATTAAGGGCGTGCTTCACCACTGCCCTTCTAAGAAATACTTTTATTGAGAGCCCCTCCATATACTTGTAATTTATCTATTTAGTATATAATTTATTATGCTTTTGCAACTATATTAACTGTACGTTTTTTACATTGATAATGTTTAAGGTTTTGTGCATTAATAATGTTTAAGGTTATGTAGCCACCACCTGAATACAATTCCAGACATTACTGCATACCATGAAGAAACTGTATATATTTTACTGGCAGTCCCTTCCTAGCTTCCCAAGGCTCTTTTTCTCTGATTCCAACAACTAGCTTCTTTTTGTTTCTTATTTTTCTCCCTCTTATTTCTGGGGTTAGAGAAATTGCTCAGTGGGTAAGAGCTTTTGATATGCATGCACAGGAACCTAATTTCTAATTCCCAGAACCTTAAAAAAAATTGGGTTGAATGCATGTCCCTGTAACTCCAGTGGAGCTAGCAGGTGGATCCTAGGAGCTCACTGGCCAGCCAGCATAGCCTAAGTGGTGAGAAGCTGGTCAGTGAATGACCCTGTCTTAAAGGAGTATGGTAAAGAGTAGAGGAAGATATGTGATGTTCTCCTCTGGTCTTTACATGCAGGTACGTGTGGCTGCACATACACGTACAGACAGACAGACAGAATTAGAATTTTTTGAGCATTTTATGTGAAATCATCCAATATGTGGGCTTTACTGTTTTTTTTTTCCTTTTTTCCTTACCATGATGTCTTTAGGGTTCATTCATATAGAATAAATTTGTAATTTTTTAATTGCCTGTATTCTATTATTTGGCAGCACCATATTTTGTGTCCATTTTTTAACCGACAACTAATTGAGTTGCTTCTATCATTTGGCTATAAGAAATATTTGATATAAACATGAACAAAGTTTTATTTGTATATGGGTTTTAAATTTTGGGGTTATATATCAAGGAATAGACTTATTTTCTTATACAGTAACTGTTAATGTTGAACATCAGGAGGAACTACCAGATAATTTCCCAAATCAGGCACATTTTATATTCCTACTACCAGTGAATGAAATTTCAAATATCTCTGTAACTCCAATGATACTTGCTATTATCTCTTCTTCTGATTATGCTATCTTAGTGAAAAGTGGTATCTCAGTGTGAGACCATTATTGATGGTTAATGATTTTAGACATTTTTTTTCTGTATTGTTTTATGTTCATGTTCATACCTTGTTTGGAGAAATTATCTTTAAACTTCCTCTCCCTTTTGACTGATAGGTCTTGATTTGAGTTCTTAACAGTTCTTTATACATTCTTGATGTGTGTCTTTTTCGTATTCTTTCTCTTTCTGGTGGAGATCAAATCAGGGCTATGTTTATGCTAGGCAAGTGTTTTGCAGCTAAACTATGGCCTCTTCTGGTGTGTGTGTTTGTGTGTGTGTGTGTGTGTGTGTGTGTGTGTGTGTGTGTGTGTTTGGGGGGGATGCTAAGGATTGAATCCAGGGAACTTCACATGCATGGCAATTGCTTTAACCACTCAGCTGTACCGTAAACCTTACAGGTAAAATAATATTATTTTTTCTGTTTAGTACATTTTCTTTCTATTATGTCCCTTGTAGCAAAATGTTTTAAATTTTGGCCTGCTTTGATTTACTTAGACTTTTTGTTGTGTATACATTTTAGTATATCCAAGGTTTGTTTAACTGAGGGTACATTGAATATATTATATATTTCTGTAAGTATTTTATGTTACCCTTTTTATTGTTTTTATTAAATTTTTTCTTTTATTTACATCCCGACTGCATTTCTTCCCTTCTCTCCTTCTATTCGTTTCCGCCTCTCTCCCCCGATCCACTCCTCCTCTGTTTCTGTGTAGAAAGGTGTAAGCCTCCCATAGGTGTCAACAAAGCATAACATCTAGTTGAGGTAGGATTGTGTTCCTCCCTTTTAATTAAGGCTGGGTGAGGTAACCCATTATGGGGAATAGGTTCCCAAAAGCTTACTCAAGCATTGGGACAGGACCTGATCCTACTGCTAGAAGTCCCATAAAATAGACCAAACTACAGAACTGTCACACATATGTAGAGGGCCTAGATGGGTCCCATGCAGAATCCCTAGCTGATGTTCCAGAGTCTTAACTCCTCTGAGTTGTTTCTGTGGGTTCTCTTGTGGTGATCTTGACCCCTCTGGCTCGTACATCCCTTCCTTCCTCTGAACAGGATTCCTGGAGCTTGGCCCAGTTCTTGACTGTGGATTTTTGCATTTGTTTTCATCAGTTGCTAGATGAAGGTTCCATGATAACAATTAGGGAAGTCACCAGTTTGATTACAAGATGGCCAGTTCAGGCATCCTCTCCACTATTGCTTGGAGTCTTAGCTGGGGTCATCCTGTGGATTCCTGGGTGTTTCCCTGGTACCATGTTTTTCCCTAACTCCTAAATGTTCCCTCCGCCCCCATATCAAGGCATCTCTTTCATTACTCTCCCCCTCTGTAGCTTGGTCTCTTAGTAAGGCTTCTAACAGTGAGAGCAGCACCTCTCCCTGGTACTTAGCTAGCTTTTGGTAACCTGTTCCCTATGCCAGACTGCCTGAAATACGGGGAGGAGCTCAGTCCTGCCCCAACTTGATGTGCCATCCTTTGTGCAAACCCATGGGAGGTGTGGCCCATGGAGGTCTCCTCCATCTGGAGATGGAGGATGAGCAGATGGGGAGGAAGGTAGATAAAGAAAGGGGAAGGGATGGAAGAGAGGAGGGAGGGGAAACTGGTTGGTATGTAAAATAAATGGAAAAATGTTATTCAAATGAAATTAAAAAGAAAAAAGTTGTGGGAAATGAAAGTGACTACTAAAAGACACAGTAGTGACAGCTTATTTGGAGAGGAGTGGAGTAAGGGAAACATGACCCCACTGCTGGTGGGAGTGCAAACTTGTACAGCCATAATGTTACCTCATTAAATTTAGGTTATGTGTTCCTGTAGTAAGGAGGCCACTTGCTGGTTTCCGGCTGCTTAGCCCCAAAATAATCACACAGAAACCTTATTAATTAAATCACTGATTGGCCCATTAGCTCTAGCTTCTTAACATCTTAATTTAACCCATCTTCATTAATCTGTGCATGACCACAAGGTCGTGGTCTACCAGCAAAGTTTCCAGCATCTGTCTCCAGCCACAGCTCCATGCTTCTCTCTGACTCCGTCCTCTTTCTCCCAGTATTCAGCCTAGCTTTCCCCACCTAGTTCTGTTCTGCCCTGCCATAGGCTCAAAGCAGTTCTTTATTAATCAATTGTAATCATAGCATACAGAGGGAAATCCTACATCATGCCCCTTAGAGTGAAGATACTAAATACTAGCTATCATAGCTTTTGAATATAAAATTTAACATAAATATGGCTCTTAGTGAAGTAATCTATTAAAATTCATAGGAATCGTATTTTTTTCTCTTAAATTATTTGAGTTATAGGAAATGCAAAGAAAAATATCTTTACTATATTTCATAATTTTGCAGTTAGACAAATTATTTAAAATTATATTGACTCCTAATTCCTGTCCTTTTCTTTTATACAGATTTGAAACCAAAATTGATTCATTTTATATTACTGGCCTTCCAGATAATTCAAGAAAACCCCACCTACTGTCTTCATTGGACGATATGTCACTCTTCCAGATTACATTTGAGACGAACCCTTTAGATGAAACTGTTGCTCAGAGGTGTATCATAGAGGCTGAGCCTTTAGAGATAATATATGATGCAGTAAGCATTTTCTGTCTTAGTAAGCTTCGGTGTATTTTCACTTGCTTTGAGTTTGTGTTTTATGTTGGCGGTGCTTATTTTAACAGAGGACAGTCAATAGTATAGTGGAGTTCTTCAGACCCCCAAAAGACGTCCACCTAGCACAACTTACCTCAGCAACTTTGACAAAACTTGAAGAATTTCGAGATAAAACAGCAACAGGTAAAGTCATTTGTGAATTAAACATATTAAAGTTTTACTTTAAATGAATTTCTAGACTGGATTTGGTTCAGTAGAAACTCATCTGTTTTGCCAGATATGCATAACAATAATTGCTTTTTATACATAGAACTTATAGTTAATAATCACATTTAAGTTAACTGAATATTTTCATTTAATTATTTAGATGTCTTTATGATAGTTGGCTTTCTTATTTCATCTTTTTACAGTAAATTCCAGAGTTTGGTAGATTATTCTGAGAAATAAAATCCATCTTCTTCCTTCTCAGGGAGAATAAAGGGTATTGTTAAGGTCTCTTTTGGTCTGAATTTGCTAATATATTTTCATCCTTGCTTATTATTTATTTGTGTTTATTCTTCTACTCTTTCCTACAATCTCAGATTCCATTTATAGTTCAAATTCCAGAATTCTGTTCCAGTTCATATGCTGGTGTATGCAGTAGAAGCCCAAAACAAAGTATTATATGAAGCCTTTTTTTGTTTTCAGTCAGTTCCTCTTATTATATAGAAACAGATAGGTAGTTACAAGTAAATGTGAATTCATTGTATTTAAATCCAGTAGCCAGCAGATTTAGATTTTTTTTTTATCTTCAAGACATCTTTGCTCCAACAAAAAGTACTAAAACAGTAGATGTCTGCTGTATAAAATTCAACTGTTATAAAAAGACCCCAGAAAGTGTAAGTCTCCCACACTTTACCCTTCTAATTTTACATTTGTTTTCCCTTTGCTACACTACTAGTGTCATTCCCTGTTATTTAGAATAAGAATATTTAGTATCCATGCAGATCTCTGTGAGTTAGATCCTGGCCTCGTGTCCATTCAAATTCCAGGCCAGTGAAGACTACAGAATGAGTCCCTCACTTAGAAACAATTATTAAAAATGTTTTTTGAAGTTGGAAAGCTACTCATACTCTTAATTAATTTTTAATATTTAATATATGTTTCAGTTTTTAGGAAACTAAAATTTGCTTATTTTGGTGGACTGATAGCTCTTATCTGTTTTGGTCTTTTTTTTTCCCCCTTCATTTTCTTCTTTATTAGTTTTTGTTGCATTAACCTCTATTAATTATTTCCTTGTTATTTTTTCTTGTGTTATTGTCTTCATCCTTTGTAAATATTTTAGGTGAACAAATGAAAGCATACCCATATTTATCCTTTGTCTCTGATAAGAAAATGAATATGAGATTTTGTTAACTCTTCTTTTAAAGCGGAGGATTCTCTGGTAGTTTGATACTTATTCTTGATTGTCATCTTGCTGGCATAGAGAGGCACCAAAAAAATCTCCAGAAATGTGTTGAGTTCCCTTTGTCTTGGCCATCTCCTTGCTGGCATGGGGCCTGCCTTTAAGTGTGGTTTATGTACCCATTGAGACTCCCTTGGAGAAACTTATTTATCATTTGTTATCGTTTGTTAAGTAGAGATAGCTTCTTATTGATGGGAGTGCTTGTGTAAGTTCCCCATCTCAGCGCTTAACCCTGTCTTGTTTGGATCTGTTCAGACCCTCTCTCTCTATATATATATGCTGTCACAGTCTGAGTGAGTTCATATATGCATCAGTACCGTTGTGCCTGGAAGATACTGTATCCTTGGTATCATCCATCCCTTCTGACTATTAACAATCTTTTCAGCATAGTTTCCTGAACCCTGATGGGGAAGGATTTAATAAAGATATCCTGTTTAGGTTTAAGTATTCCAAGGTCTCTCATTCTATCCTCATTGTCCAGTTGTGGGTATTTGTATTGGTTCCCATCTACTGCAGGAAGAAGCTTCTCTGATGATGACTGATCTCTGGGTATAACAGAATGTTAGTCATTTTCCTGCTACTTCCCTTTAGCAGAACAAAAGTATTTGATTTTCCTCTAGGTCCATGGCCTCCTAGTCTCAGGTTCTTGGTCACCTGGAGCAGTGTCAGGCATGGGGTCCATCTTGCAGAGTAGGCCTTAAATCCAATCAGATGATGGTTGGCTTATGCCGCTATTGCAACAACATATTTTACAGACAGATCATCATTGTAGATTGAAGGGTTGGTAGTGGGTTAGTATGTTATCTTTCTCTTTCAGTAATATGCAGAACTACCTTCTAGTACCATGAACACTAGTCAGTAGGGATGAATGTTGCACTATTTACCTTTTGGGGTTTGGATTATTTCACTAAGGATTGTTGAAATAGGAGCGGCAGGGTTGCGTCCCCAGCACCCCAGCCACCTGGCTAGTTTATGCCCCGAAATAATTACACAGACACTGTATTCTTTTAAGCACTGCTTGGCCCATTTCTATCTAGCCTCTTTTAGGCTAACTCTCGCACCTGGACTAGCCCATCTCTAATCATCTGCTGTAGCCTGCAATGTGGCTTACCAGGAAGATTCTAGCCTATGTCCATCCTGGGTTGGAGCTTCATCGCGTGTGCCTCAGAGAGCAGAGCTCTCGCCTCTGCCCGCAAGAGTGGAGCATCGTGTCTCTCTGAGGCCTCTGCCCCCGAGAGGAGAGCTGTCGAGTCTCTGAACTCACTTCCTCTTCCTCCCAGAGTTCTGTTCTGTTTACTCCTCTCACCTATGTTTTAACCTATCAGGGCAAGCAGCTTCTTTATTTAATTAACCAATGACCTTCCTCCATCAAAGGATCCTTTCTTTTCTGATTCTATCTACTTTCCTATTAATTTCATGATTTCAGTCTTTTGTTTATTTGTTTTTCTTTTATTTTTGTAATGGCTAAATATTCCTTTCATGTGTTGATGGACATGTAGGCTATTTCCAATTTCTTGCTGTTATGAACAGAGCAGTAGTGAACATGTTTGAGCAAGTGTCTCTGTAGTAGGATATTGATTCCTTTGGGTGTATGTCCAGAGTTGTATAGGTGGATCATAAGGTAGATCTATTCCCAGTGTCCTGAGAAACCATCACACTGCTTTCCATAGAACTGTGCAAGTTTGTACTCCCACCAGGAATGGATGAATGTTTCCATTACTCCAAATCCTTTCCAGCATGAGCTGTCATTTGTTTTATTGCTCTTGACCATTATGACTGATATAAGATGAAGTCTCAAAGTAGTTTGATTTGCGTTTTCTCAATGACTAAGGATGTTGAACATTTCTTTAAATGTTCTCAGCCATTTGTGTCGTATTTTTTGGAAACTCTGTTTAGCTTTTCCCGAGTGTTAATTAGATTATTTTTGTTTTCTTTTTCTTTTCTTTTTTTTTGAGATAGGAATTTCTGTGGCTTTTGGAGCCTGTCCTGGAACTAGATCTTGTAGACCAGGTTGGCCTCAAACTCACAGAGATCCGCCTGCCTCTGCCTCCCAAGTGCTGGGATTAAAGGCATGCGCCAACACTGCCCGGCTTATTTTTGTTTTCTTAATGTTCAGTTATTTTAAAAAATATTCTTTATATATTTGAGACACTAACCTTATATTGAACATGTAGTTGGTAAACATCTTTTCCTATTTTGTAGTTTGCTCTTTTGCCCAGTGATGATGTTATTTGCCATAGAAGATTTCCTATTCATAAGGTCCCATTTATTATTTGTCTTAGTACCTGTGCTGTCAGCATTCTGTTCAGAAGTATTTTTCTGTGCCAGTGAGTTTATGTCCCGCCCGGTCCTGCAGCCGTTCAGTCCCAATAAAATCACATAGAGGCTTACATTAATTATAAACTGGTTGGCCTATTAGCTTAGGCTTTCTTAATAACTAATTCTTACATCTTACACTAACAGTAATTGGTATATAAATATAGCTTTTATTTGTTTGTTTGTTTACTTATTTGTTTAATGATGGAATGTTTTTCCTTTTCTATCACTGTGATTAAAATTTTTGCTGGACTTATAATAGTCTGAGCTGGCATGTATAGTCTCATAGTTGAGTTATTCTAATTGGTCTGTATTTATATGTTACTTATCTTTTTCCCTTGAAGCTCTTAATATTGTTCTTTTGTTCTGTATGATAATTGTTTTTAATATTATGTGTCGTGGGGAATTTCTTTTGATCCTATCTATTTGGTATTCTAGATGCTTCTTTGATTGGCACCTCCTTTTTTAGTTTAGGAAAATTTTCGTCAATGATTTTATTTAAAATATTTTCTGAGCCGGGCGGTGGTGGCGCACGCCTTTAATCCCAGCACTCGGGAGGCAGAGGCAGGCGGATCTCTGTGAGTTCAAGGC
>NC_022015.1:46800803-46802560 GCF_000317375.1 Microtus ochrogaster | reverse complement strand
TTTCTGTGCCTTTGAGATAGGTTTCATCTCTTTCTTTATTATTCATAGATTTGGTCTTTCACAGTGTACCAGATTTCCTGAAATTTTTGTTCCTGGAGTTTTTTAGATTTAACATTTTTCTTGACTGAGGTATCCAATTTTTCTACCTTGTCTTCTGCCTAAGATTCTGTTTCGCTGTCTTATACTCTGTTGGTGAGTACAAACCTGGCCTTTGAGGTTTTTGTTTGACTTCCTAAATTTTCATGTCTGTCTGGGTTTTCTTTAGTGAGTCTATTTATACTATCATGTCTTGAACTGTTTTCATTATTTCATTCCATTCTTTGTGTTTTCACAGACTTCATTATGGGATTTATTTCTGTCTTTAAAGTCCTTGAACATATTCGTAATTGCTACTTTCAGTTCTTTGTCTTATTTATTCTTCAGCTATATTACATTTCTCAGGACTCTGATGGAGATATGTTGCCTTGCCATTATAGGCATCTGGGGTTGTGACAAGTGAGGAGATTTTAGGTTTTGAATCTTGTTTTGTGTTTTGGGCAGTTGTTCCACTCCTTGATTTCTGTTGCCCTCTCTAGACCTTAGGAATGTGTGATGGCTTTATGTTGCCTGATAGAGGGTGCTTCCTCGTGTCAGTGGATGGCAAAGAGGAATTAGGTCAACTAGTAGAAAAGGCTGGTTGGGGCATCAGGAAAGAGCTAAGGGGAACTTGTTCACACCCTGAGGTAGGGTTCCCAGGGGACTGGAGGTGTGTTGGAAGAGGGCATCCTGTCATTAAGGTTCGATTGTCTGGAGAGACTGGGGTGAAAGAGCTGGGGACCCTGGGTCTGACCCAAGAGTTGGAGTCTCTAGTGAATGGAGTTGGTTGGAGAAGGGGTACCTGTAGAAAGTTGTTATTTGATGAAGGGTAACAATGAGGACATTGTGACGGAGGACAGGAAGGATAGTGTGATTCACTTATGTGTGTTCTGTGTCCGCTGTGGATGTCTGACAGTGTTTCTGAGTAGAGATAACTGACACAAAGGAATTATGGAACTAGGAAAGCTGGATCCACAGCAGGATTTGGAAGGGTCCTGGGGGATTGTAGTGAGGGAGGGGAGGCCTGGATAAGCCTTCTCTGCCAGGGCTGAGGGGGAGACTGGCGAGATAGGAGGATAGGAAGGGGAGTGGAGCCTTGCCTACTGGAGTTCATGTCATCAACCTCACAGTCCCATATTTACGACAGATACAATGCTGAAATATGTCTACTCCATTCTCTAGACAAAAGCTGAATAGTAATTTGAACAGATGATGTTTGTATAATGAATTATTAGCTGTTAATGAGGGAATGTCTTACTCATTTAAAAAGTAACTTGAAGGTGGCAGGAAGAGCACTTACAGAGAATAGTACAGCTGGGGATGTCCATCCTCCCAAAGACTGAAGTCCATTCCTTATTGGAGAAGGTGCAGTTGTGACTTACTAAATGGCATTGTGGTTTCACATTGGCAAGAGTTTTTGGAATTCCAACTTGGGAAATAACTGGGGGAAATATGAAGAACTACTTGAATCAGTTCTATGACCCCAGTTGATTGGATGATTGTCAGAATTCTTTGATCTGTCAGTCTGCCTTTGTCCTCAGTCTGTTTTTGTCCCCAACCCTCACCTTACCTTCTCTCACCATTTTAAGAACTTTGCCCCTGGATCTGCTTCATATAGGATATTGGAACCTTCCCCTCGCTATTAAGAATCTGCTTCATATAGGATATTGGAACCTTCCCCT
>NC_022015.1:46788281-46800703 GCF_000317375.1 Microtus ochrogaster | reverse complement strand
ATCTGCTTCATATAGGATATTGGAACCTTCCCCTCGCTATTAAGAATCTGCTTCATATAGGATATTGGAACCTTCCCCTTGCTATTAAGGATCTGCTTCATATAGGATATTGGAGCCTTCCCCTCGCTATTAAGCAGTTTTGCATCACTTGCCTAGAAAGGACCTTTGGAATTTCTTTAAGATGATAGTGTGTTCATATTTCTTTCTCATATTTTCAGAAAAAGCTTTTCCCAGTATAGGCTGCTTATCCTATACATATATAAGTGTATATTTTAAACAGTGTTTATCATCATCATTATTTTGGGACAAAATCTTAGTGTGTAGCACAGGTTAGCCTAAAACTGTCCTTCATTTTCAGTTAATCTCCCAAGTGCTGGAATTTTAAGTGCATCACTGCACCAAGAAAATAATCAATTTAATTATCTTTTTTTTCTTTCACATGCATATCAAGCTATTGATTGCTGTATTTGATATTGAGTATCTTTTTTAAGCTTTATTTTCTCTGTCATCGAGTATATATTTTACATTAATTAAAAGTACTGACTTTAATTCAAACAAACATTCTTAATAAATCCTGAGTCTTAAAAATTATACTAAATATGCTAATATTCCTACATTTATGCACTTTTTACTTTAAGCCTTCACAACGATAAATTAATATGGTGTTACAAAAACAATAAATGATTTTTTTGGAGGATTTGGTTTTGAGAAAGGAAGGAAATAGGTCTTGATAATAGGATATAAAAGAGTTCCAAATAGAAATGTGAACTGCTGTAGTATTGAACTTTCCGAATCAGTTCCTTTATAAAAATTGTAAGGCATGTCTGAAAAGTGCTCTGTGAATTAATGACTTTTCTTCTCATCTCACACTCTGTGATGCTTCCTAACCTAGGCAAAGTCTGACAAAAAGAAAATTTGTTTGTATTTTTTGTGTTTTGATCCTTGATGTTTGGGAATCTAACTTGTAGAGCAGGCTGTTCCTGAACTCACAGAGATAAGTCTCAATTTCCCCAGTTAAAGGTGTGTGCCACCACACCTGGCTTTGCTCTAAGGTATGTTAAAATCAGTACTGACTTTATGAACTTTTAAATTATTTTATCGTGTTTGTTGATTCTCTGCTTTATTTTCATAAAGCAAGTTGTGAGAAGTACTCATTGCAAGAATTTAATCTTTTTGCAGGTTTGCTGTATATTATTGAAACACAGAAAGTTCTTGATCTCAGAATTAATGTGAAGGCTTCATATGTTATTGTCCCACAGTATGGAATTTTTAGCCCCACATCAAATCTGCTTCTTTTGGATCTTGGTCATTTAAAGGTATGCACTAATAATGTTTGATTGATGATATGACATTTGTGGTATTCTTTTGTTTAAAATGTACTTTGATTTTGTTAAGATAGATTTATTTTTTTATGTGTGTTTTTCTGAGTGTATGTAGGTATACCAGATGTGTGCACTGCCCAAGGAGGCCAGAAGTGGGTCCCAGATCTCCAGGAGCTAGAGTTACAGGCTGTTGTGAACCACCATGTGTGTACTGGGAACTGAACCCAGGTCCTCTTCAAGAACAACAAATGTTCTTAATTGCTGAGCCATCTCTGCAGCCCTAGAATATATACTGGTTTTAGATAGTTTGATAAGTTTTATTGATGTTTAAATATATATCAGTACTAGGATTTGAGAAACAATCCTTGTGATTAGTAAATAAAGTTTTATTTTATCAGGTAGTGTTTTTTCTTCCTGTATTTTCAAAGATTTCATTTTAGCCTTAACTGGCAAGGTAGTGACAGATTTTAAGAATTGTGTTTATAGACTTGAAAGTCATACCTAAGATTTTTACTCTCATTTACATTTTATTAAGTATATAGAATTGGGACAGTTGTGGAGGTGCTCATCTTTCTGCAGTTTTTACATATATAAGTTAAGTAGAAACATTTTTTTAGATTTCTACATCTAAACAGTTCAGTACTGAACCCATTAGTGTCATGTAATTATTAAAGGTAAAGAAAAATTAATTAAAATCTTCAGCTTCTGTTTTTTGCTTACTAGTCAGAGCTGGTTAGTGGCTGCTGTCGACTGTCCAGGTGCATGGGATTTCTGTCATCATTACCATTCTGCTACCATCACTTGTAGAATACCTACAGAAGTCTGTGGGCAGCTTGGTGACTTCTCTCTGCATAAGAACTTTGTTCCTTTCCTGTTACTTTGTACTTGGTATATATTTTATGAATATAATTATAAAATTATTTCAAGGGCAGTTTAAGAAGAATGTAAGTATTAAGAGTTTTGAGGATTGAATTTTCTAACATTAGCTAATTTGTTTTACCTGCTACCTAAAATTTATTACCTAAAATTTATTATTTCAGAGATAATATTTTTTTAAAAAATTTTAAATTTAGTTTTATGTGTATGGATATTTTGTTTGCATTATACATCTGTTTACTATTTAAGTGCCTGGTGCCTGCACAGGTCAGAAGGTGCTAAAAATTAAACCTATGTTCTTGGAAGAGCAGTCAGTGCTGATAACCACTGAGTCCTTTCTACAGCTCCATTTTTTTTTTTTTAATCTTTGTTTTTGAGACAGAGTCTCACTACATATCCCTGGTATCCTAGAACTCACTGTGTAGACCAGGCCAGCCTCCATCTCACAGAGACCTGTTTGCTTTTGCTCTCCTGAGTTCTGGGATTGAAGGTATATGCTACTATGCCTAGTGAGATAATCATTTTTGACAGTCTACTACCCATGAGCTATGTGAAACAGAATAAGAAGTGTGTGTGTGTGTGTGTGTGTGTGTGTGTGTGTGTGTGTGTATGTGTATGCGCATCTATTTGCAAGTTTAAAGAAAAATGTGGTTACTGCTTTGGAGTGATCTCTGGAATATTTAAGAAAAAAAAAAGTAGTATGCACAGTATTCCATGAAAGGGGAGATAAAAACCTATAGCATGCTTGGAGCCACATAACAGACTGAGCTAATAAACCCTGTTTTTTTTATTACATAGCTACTAAAAATTTGCTATTGGATGAAAGAAACATACATAACCCACATTTTTTCTCGTGGTCTTGTTCCAAATGAGTTTTCTTCAGATTTTAAGTTGTTGTGAAGAGGTATTATTTTCTAGGACTCTGTTGGTTCCCATTTTTGATATTAAGTAAATTAAAAAATAGACCTCATTATGTGAATGTCATCTTTTACCTGTCTTTGTTGCACGTCTCATGGATAAGGATATATATATATATATATA
The DNA here is from genome assembly GCF_000317375.1 of Microtus ochrogaster. NCBI lineage: Eukaryota > Metazoa > Chordata > Mammalia > Rodentia > Cricetidae > Microtus > Microtus ochrogaster. The sequence continues at coordinate 46,797,464 of NC_022015.1, read as the reverse complement.
TTTTTTTTTTTTTTTGGTTTTTCGAGACAGGGTTTCTCTGTAGCTTTTGGAACTAGCTCTTATAGGTCAGACTGGCCTCAAACTCACAGAGATCTTTCTGCCTCTGCCTCCCAAGTGTTGTGATTAAAGATGTGCCTGGCTGGAAAAGGATCTTAATAACTTTGTGTCTGTATGTGAATTTACCTTGTTCTATTAAATTTTTATGTTACAGAGCTAAGCAGAAGTTTTATTTTGAAGTACTTTACATGGTCTAAACTATTAAAATTAACTTTAAGGTGACAAGTAAAAGTCGATCAGGATTACCAGAAATGAAACCAAGTAACACTAGCCTTGAAGAGATAATGCATAGAGCTTATGATTCCTTTGATATTCAGCTTACAAGCATACAGTTGCTTTACAGCAGAGTGGGTAAGTATGAGAGATTATTATTGATTTTTTTTAAACAGTGATTAGGTTTTTAGACACTCTGAAGATATGCCTAAAGACTTTCCCTCTACATACTTGAAACTTTCCTGTATTTGAGTTAAAATTAGTGGTTAATATTGCATAGTGAATGAGAGATAGTTGATAGTGAAAGTGCTAAGCCTTAAGCACAGCTCCACTGCTTCAGAATAGCCGTTCATTAAGATATATGACTTGGGAACAATTCCCCTGTTACCCTAAGGAGTCGATCTCCTCCGAGTTTTTTTTTTTTCATTCATTCAATGAACATCAACTGAGCCAGTCCAGTGTGGGATGTGCGCTGTGCTGGGAACCAGGTTCGGACCGAGACACACCCAGTCCTCGCCCACAAAGAGCTCAGGTTCAGCGGCACAGAAATAAAACCTTAATAACAAAGTCGACCACACGTGAAGGGAGGGAGAAAAAAAAAAAAAGATATATGACTCGGTACATGTGTTTGATTGGCTCTGTTAATCTAGCTGAGTGATTGATGTTTATTTCTAAGATAATTACAATTATTTTATTTAAATAAGAAAACAAACATTGACTACTTACTAAACAAAAATGACTACTAACGTTTTTCTCGTTTGAAACCAGGAAATTTGTTCCCTAGTTCACCTAGCTAAAATTTTGTCTCTTACTGGGAACTGTGACTTGCTCATTACGCTAAGCTGACTGATTGCTGAGCTCTAAAAATCTGTCCATTGCTACCTTCCTAGTGCTGGGATTTCAAGCATGAACCACCATCGTCTACTCCCCATGAGCTATGTGAAACAGAATAAGAAGCGTGTGTGTGTGTGTGTGTGTGTGTGTGTGTGTGTGTGCACTTAAATTTTTCTGCCCCTTTCAGTGCCTTATAGTGGCCTTATTTTGGTGGTATAATATCTGGTTGGCATAGTGATCATTCATAGATATACTGAAGGCCTTTTAAAAAACAGCCCTTTTTCTTTTATTATAGAATACAGTCTTGTAAAGTAGTATAGGGGGAAAATGGAAGTGTAAAGACTTGCTGATTGTGTGTCCTTTAGATAATTTTAAGTTTTGTATGTTATAAAATTATACTAATAATAAACATGGATTGTTTCTGTGATTAGGTGATAACTGGAAAGAAGCACGAAAGCTCAATGTATCAACACAGCATATTTTGACACCTATGCACGTCAATGTAGAACTCTCTAAAGCCATGGTTTTCATGGATATCAAGATGCCCAAGTAGGTATTATATCTGTTTCATGTAATTGTAGATTTTCTCAGTAAATCTGTAATGAAAGAAATGCTATACCCATTGACTCTATTACATAGAATGCACATTATAACCTTTGCCACTGATGCCATTTTTATTATGCAGTTCAATAGCATCTTTATAAATTCACAATATTATGCAGCTCTCACCACTATCTATCTCTAGAACTTTATTTAACAGTCTTCCAAACTGAATGTCATACTTGCTAAATAGTAACATTCCATTCTACTCTGCTTTTTGCCCCTGGCTACCAACCCCTCTTTTGTCTGGTGACTTTTCTTTGTGTTTTGGTTAAGATTTATTCTAACATATTTTAATCATGTTCTTATTTTCATTTTTGTATACTTTGTAAATTTTTTGTTTTGTTACCATGGAGATTATGTGTGATGTCTTAAACCTTTTGCCGTTGCTTAAAATGGTACCCGTGTTAGTCTCATTCACATGTGAAGTCTACTTTTTCGGTACCAATTAATATAGACTTATTTTTATGTCTTCATTTCTGTAGAAAATGAAGTCAAACCTAAATCATATAAAAATCTTTTTTAATATTTTTAATGTAGTTATCTGTACTATGATGGTTAATTAGACTGATTTAAGACAATAAAAGAAAGCCCATTCTATAGTATGTAGCATTTTGATGCCTACCCTCTTCACATTGTGCATCTTGCATATTTGAGGAAAGGAAAAGGTTTTAATGCATTAATTTAATTGATCTGTATTGTGTAAGTTAAGCCACAGTGAATGGAAATATTTAAGTTATTAGAAATAAAGCTTAGGATTTTCTTCAGGAATTCAGGTACATTTTTAGAGACCAATGTTTAAAAACTAAAATGTATAATTTAAAAAAAAATTAGTTTGGGGGAAAAGTGGCTGTAAAACCAATGAGTTAAAACATTTTGTATGAGGGCCATACCTTTTGAAAAATTCTAGTTTGTGTATACCCGTGCATTTTTGTACACGTGTGTGGAAGCCAGAGGTTGACATCATGAACCCAAAGTACATCAATTGGCTGAGATGTGCTCCAGAGACGCACTTGCCTCTCCTTACCTCTCTTTTAATGTTGGGATTGCAGGTGTGTGCCTTTGTGTCCATCTTTTAGTTGGTGCTGTACTTGTACTTTTTTTTTCACTTTTCCATTAGACCAATTTTCTCAACCTCTCTTCATTTTTATTTTTAATTTTTAAAAACATTTATTTATTATATGGAGGGCTTGCACGTTTAGGTACCACAGTGGGCATGTAAAAGTCCAGAGAACAACCTGATGGAGTAATTTCTTCCACCATGTGGTTTCTGGCAAGTTCCCCTTAAGGGCAGATGCCTGTATCCCCTGAGCCATCTCTAGGGATCCAGCCCCTCTTTAATTCAGTATCTTATTTGTAAGCAAAAGAGATTGGTGTAAAATGGAGACTGTGTGTTTGTTTCCCCACCACCCAGACCGGAATAATAATACAAAACAATATTAATTACAACACTGCTTGGCCAATAGCTCAGGCGTATTTCTTGCTAGCTCTTATACCTTAAATTAACCCATTTCTATTATCTTATATTTTACCACGAGGCTCGTGGTTTAAAGGTAAGGTTCTGGCAGCTTTCTCCTTCAGCAGCTACATGTTGTGTGCCTGACTTCATCTTCTTTCTCCCTGCATTGAGTTTAGTTTTCCCACTTACCTGTATTCTGCCCTGCTATGGGCCGAATTAGCTTCTTTATTAATCAATGGTAATAAAATATATTCATAGCTTACAGAGGGGAATCCTGCATCAGATTGGCAAGACAGTTAAAAACAACTCAGGTTTTGTTTTAAATTATGGTTTTGGATATAAAATCTCTCGTTCTTTGAACTTGCTAAGCATGCGCTTTCTTGTAGGAACTATGTGCATATGAGAATTTACATGTAGTAGGGATTAGAAATAGACTGTGATCCTCAAGTATGAGTATACAACAATGGCATATAAATAATGTGATGATAGTCACCTAATAAATTGGTAATTAATATTGTCATCTGTATTTGGCAAACATGAGAGAAACAATAAATGAAATAATACTAGAATAAGAAACCTCTGAAAACTATTAAGGCTAGTGCATCTAAGGTTTATAAGGTAAGATGTGATTTGTAGTTTTAAATTTTTATTTTAAATATTTATCAGTTGAATATCATGGTTTCCATCTACTCCTCTTTATATATTTGTTTTGTTTTGTTTTGTTTTTGGGTTGGGGTAGGTGCTAAGCATTGAACTCAGGACTTCCTGCTTGCTTTGCAAGTCGTCTGTCACTGAGCCACCTCCCAAATTTCCATTCTTTGTTAATTAGTGTACCTAAACCAGAATGAAAATTACTCTATGTATTCTGTATACTTCATATACTCTATAATAATTCCTGTCTCTGTAAAATAGATTCAAGATTTCTGGAAAATTACCTCTTATTTCATTACGAATCTCGGATAAAAAACTACAAGGGATTATGGAATTGTTTGAAAGCATTCCAAAACCTGAACCCATAACTGATCTGTCTGCCCCTGCCAAATCATTCCAGGTAAAGTCTTTTTCAGAATTAATGAAAGATTAAATTGAAAAATAGATTCCAAAGTAGTAAAAGAAATTACCACAGGTGAAATTACTTATGCTCATTTTAATTTTCAGCAGAATTGCGTCTCTTCCATCTTCATGACACACATTTACATTATGAGTATTTAACATTATGGAGAAAATCCCAACTTTGAACTTACTTGTATATGTATTAGGTTATACTTCTGTCTATCAGATTAAGTTCTAACAGAGTTGTTAAGGAAAAGTATTATAAGTTTTTGATGAGTTTTGTCAACTTTTCTCTCTTGAGTATTAATTTATTAACAGTGAATGAGTGTCTTTCTCTGCTCTAGTCTTTAGTCTTAGACATTCTTAATATTTTACTCTTTGAAAAGATTGCCTTTTGGATTTAATTTGTGTATCTTTTAAAGAACATGTGTTTCTGTGTTTAATTTTTACTTTTTTTGAACTGTTACTGTGAATATATGTATTTGTATTATGTAAATGCAGTATATGTTAGATTTTTAGTGCATCATGTAAGTATATTTTTACTATGCATTAAGTTTTTATTTTTACATAGTCACAGTTATTTTCTTACACCTTTGATTTTTTTTTGACTATATATTATATGATTTCTCTCTCTCTCTCACTAAAATATTTTAAGAAAGGAAATATCTCATTTTTCTTTGATTTCCATCCCCTTGGCTTATTTATAAGCTATTAAATTTTCTGCTTTTCTAAAAAAATTGCAAAACTAACTTGTAGAATCCCTATTCTCCAGTCCATTTGATAGTGAACTGTTGATGTATTCTCTCCTGTTCCTCTGACCACTTTAGTGTTTTACAATAGCTTTTTTGCTTTGCTGCTGAACTTCCTATTTTATTAATTTTGTTGTCTTAATGTGTTTTGAATTTTGATGAAGTAGTATTTATTATTTTCTTTTTGGGTAAAGCTAAATGTGATATTTCTGAAACTTTCACCTCTTAATGAAGTTGAAAGATTTTCCCCCTGTGTTTTATTCTAAAAATTAGTGGTCTTTAAAGTTGCTTTATAAATGTATGTGAATTTTACATTCATATTTTAATGTAGTCTTTTAACATCTTCAGTCTAATTTTATATCTGTCTTATCACGTCACTTTCATTTTTTAAATATATTTTTCCCTTGATCCAATTATATATGCTTGTGTCTGTTTCTTTTCTTTTTTAGTGACTACTGTCTACCTTTTCCATTTACATCTTTCCTTGTTTTCAGGAGCAATCTGTCATAATTATATAATAGTTTCATAATAAGTGCTTTAAATAGCATAATTTTCCAGTTTTCTCATAATTTTTATAATTTTACAATTATAAAATTTTATAATAAGCTTTTATAATTTTACTTTTATAATTAAGTTGTCAAATTCCATCTAAATTTTGATGGGTTTGGTAAGGATAGTTATTAATCTACTCAATAATACTATTTTTGTTTAGTTTTGTTTTTCAAGACAGGTTTTCTCTGTATAGCTTAGGAGCTTGTCCTGGAACTCACTCTATAGGCTAGGCTGCCTTTGAACTCACAGAGATCCGGCAGTCTCTGCCTCCCAAGTGCTGGGATTAAAGGCATGTGCCACCACCATGTGTCTAATAATATACTATTGAGAATTAAAATCTTAGTACTGTTTCATCTTCCAGTTCACTACAAAAGTATATTTCTCCAGTAAGGTCATTTTAGTGGTGTGGGTGTGGGTTATAATTTAAGCATACATGTACTATGTATATTTTGCTAGGTTTATATATACTGTTTGGGCCCTAATTTTGTCCCTTTTAAATTCATGTATGGAATCTTAACCCCTACATCTATAACTTAAATTGTGATTCCTTTGGAAGTAGGGCCTTTAAAACAGTGAGTAAATTAAAATAAAACTATTAAGATAGGCCCTAATTTGGGACTTATTGGTAACTTCATAAAAGGAAATTGGGAATAAGAGACATCAGAATGTATGTGCAGTTAGCAAAGACCAAATGAGGATGCAGCAAGAAGGCAGCTCTTTGCATGCCAAAGGTAGATGCTTCTTAAACCTTGTTTATAATACTTTAATCTTGACCTTCCAGCCCCCAGAATTGTATGGAAATATTTTCTGTGGTTTTAACCATTGATTCTGTGGTCTTTTGTTATGGTATCTCTGCCAGTCTTATGCAAATTTTGGTACCAATAAAGTATGTTGTTAGAATAGTAACACTTAAGCCTACATAACAGGTTAGGTTGGGATAATTTCAAGACCAGTGCTAGAAATCTTGAAGAAAATATAGACACGTATTTTAAAACCCTGTAATATGAGGACCTGCTTGTTCGGGTTTTTGTCCTGTCAAGTTCCCCAAAGAAAATCACACAGAGAGTCTACATTAGTTATAAACTGATTGGCCCATTAGCTCAGGATTCTTATTAACTCTTATAACTTATTTTAGCCCCTTATTCAAGTATAAGCCACATGTCTTGGTACCTTTTTCATCGGGGTAGGTCACATCTTCCTTTTTTCGGTGTCTGGACAGGACTGGGGAGGAATGGGCTTCCTCCTTCCCAGAATTCTCCTATTCCATTGACCTGCCTCTACTTCCTGTCTGGTTGTCCCGCCTATACTTCCTACCTGGCTACTGGCCAATCAGCATTTATTTAAAACATAATTGACAGAATACAGAATTGTTCCACACGAAAAGCTCTTATTATAACATGAGGGCCTGCTTGTTGCCCAGCCGCCCAGCTAGCTTAACCCTGAAATAATCACACAAACTGTATTCATAAAAAACACTGCATGGCCCATTAGCTCAGGCTTCTTATTAACTCTTATATTAACCCATTATTCTTATCTATGATAGCTACATGGTTCAGTACCTTTTTCAACGGTGATAGGTCACATCTTCCTTCTTCCGTGTCTGGACAGACCTCTACTTCCTGTCTGGTTGTCCCTAATGTACTTCCTGCCTGGCTACTGGCCAATCAGCGTTTATTTAAAACATAATTGACAGAATACAGAATTGTCCCGCACTACCTTATGATGAGAACTGTAATAGAAACTACAAACATGTTTATTGATATCTTTTAAAAAGCCCTTATTATAAATTGGGAGGAAACCTAGCTGAGCTGTCTTTATTTTTTGTGCAATGTAGATGAAGTTGAATAGTTAGCTGATGTGATTACTAAACTTTGAAGAGTATGGTACGGTATATATTTTCTCTCTTCATTATTAGAACATTTGAGAGGTGAAATGAAGGAAACTAAAACAAAACTATGTGCATCAAAAAGGAACCAGAACTTAAAGATTTGTGAAATGGTTAGTTTATTCATAATGCAAAAAAAAAAATAAGAGCATAGTAGAGAGAGCATCAGGAGTGTTCTGAAATGATGATTCGATTAAAGAAATTATGTCACAGATTAGACCATTCATCTCAGAAGCTAGGGACAACAAGAAAATGATACCAACTAAACATGCCTAGATTGAACTAAAGGAAACCGAAAGTGAGCAAAATGAAGAAAGGTTTTGGACTTTAAGAAGTATATAGGATATGAGAGAACTGCTAGCACGTATTATTCTTGAGAGAGTGATGTCCTGTAGGTGATTCTGAGGTCTTCATGTGTCACAGACCCATTGGTCTGGATGGTGCAAGAGTCAAAGGATGAAGCAATTTCGTTATAAGTGGACTGAATTGCTGGTGTCCATGACCTTTGTACAGGGCTATATTTAGTCTTTTCTTATTGAGTATGGTAATGTAGGCTTACCAAATTAAGAAATTACAATTTATTCCTAGTTCTCTGAGCATTTCTCTTTGATAGTGGGATGCTATTTCTGCATGAGGATGATCTTATAGTTGGTTACTTTAGTGTGGTAGTATAATGGCTTATGTAGAGGTCCTGGAGGAGTGCTGCTTCTTGGCTTGCTACTTATGGCCCGCTCAGCTTGCTTGCCTATGTTAACCCAGGATGCCTACCCAGGGGTGACACCACCCACAAACGACTGACTTTCCTACATCAATCATTAATTAAGAAAATGCCCTATAGACCTTTTTGTGTGTGACAGAACTTTTCCTGAGGTGATGCAACAAGCATGTCTACTTACCTCAGATAGTGAGCAGACTGAAGTACAGATACCACTGAAGTCCAGTTCACCAAGTTAGAGTTTACTCATGTAGTGAACCATGACTTTTATTGGGGTTTATTTTCAGTAGTTTGAGGAGTTATTTAGAGGAGTAGAAACGACTAAAGACCAAAGCCAAAGCCAACCCCAACAGGGATGACAGTTTACAAATCTGGGAACCTGTGGTATTCTGTGCAGTCTACAGGCAGCTCAACAGGTGTGTGTGGGGGGGGTAACCTTTCCAGGTGCCTCAGTTAGTCTTAACTTCTAGGTAGCTCAACTGTTTTCTGCTTCTTTCAGGCAGCTGGTCTCTTCTTAGAGTCTTTGCTTGTCTTGTCTTGAGAGTCTTTGCAGTTCAGCTTCATTCAGTCTGAGGGGACTCTCAACTTTTATTGCTTACCATGGCAGGAAGGGGCCTATTGATTCTGATAAGATTCAGGGAATTCCTGAAGTTATTTTGAATTGTTTACCTTCCTGCTCTCAAGGATCTTTCTGAAGGTTGGAATGTTTTAATTTCTTGAGGAAACTTTTTTTTTTGTTTTTTTTTGTTTTTTGTTTTTCGAGACAGGGTTTCCCTGTGGCTTTGGAGCCTGTCCTGGAACTAGCTCTGTAGACCAAGCTGGTCTCTAACTCACAGAGATCTGCCTGCCTTTGCCTCCCGAGTGCTGGGATTAAAGGAGTGCACCACCAACGCCCGGCCTTGAGGAAACTTTTGTACAACACATTCTTACAGCAAGAACTTATGGATGCATTTTCTCAACTCATGTTCTGTCCTTATGGATAAGTATAGCCTGTGCCAAGTTGACATAAAACTAGGTAGCACAAGTCTCATTGCCAATATGTGTAGTAATAAGAGCAGCAGGGCTG
>NC_022015.1:46772002-46776263 GCF_000317375.1 Microtus ochrogaster | reverse complement strand
TGGCGGGGAGGAGGCAGAAATCCTTAATAAATAAATACATTAAAAAAAGAGAGAGGATATGGAGAAATAAAAATGTTTGAAGTTAGCAGAGCTTGGCTCATGAGGTTCGAACTTTCAAAGAGCATGGTTACTGCCTGTTAGGTGTGGATGCAGCTGATGACTTGAAGTTGAAGCCAGTGCACATTTATCTTTCCACAATTTGTAGGCTCTTATCGATTAGACTTAGCATTTTTTCTCTAAATTAAACAGCAAATATTGGACGATAGCATGTTTTTAACAAAGTGTGACAGCATGTATTTACAAAATGGATGTGGGTTTTCAGTTGGACCTTACTGCTCCTTAGTTACTGACTGACAATTTTGTTATTGGCTTGAGATAAAACCATTAAAATTCCACTTTTGTTTGAAACCGTTTTTGCCTGAGCATTATAAACTCCTTTTTTCTTATGATCCACGTTACAGGGATGCACCAGGTCTCCTGCCAGCCTTGGCCACACTTGTAAAGCTTCCAACAAATTCTACTGTTTAACTCTTTCCTTGGTCTTACAGTGACTGTGGTCACTTGTTTTTTACTTCATTGTCCCCAGAAAATATTTACTCTTTTGAACAGACTTGAGACAAACTGTGCAGGAAAATATTTTCCCCCAATATTACTGTTCATTGACCATGTCTGTGGTCAATAATAAGGAAAATAAATGAGCTTAACGTCTCTAAGTCAAACTGGAGGTGGAGCACAAATGTCAATGTAAGGGCCAAAGATGTGAAGTTTTTTGAACCAAAACAACAACGAATCCAAGGAAAACAGTGTGTGTACTTGCAATAATTACCTTAATATCAGCTTTGGGCTTTGTAGCACAAATTCTAATTGGTATAAATAATAAAAACCCTGAGTCATCTCTTAGGGGCAAAGCTGAGAAGCATAGCAGTCAGCCAATAGAGAGTTCTTACCTCTCCCAATTCTCAGACAGATTGGGTGATACTGTCTCTATGAATCCTCAGGCTGAATCCTGAGACTGCATCTGAGCTCCTGTCTTATCCTGCCTTACATTCCTCTCCTCACCCAGCCGTATTTCACTCCTATCTTCACCTCAGTAGTGCTGAATTTAAAGGCATGTGATCCCAAGTGCTGGAATCACCATTGTATGAGCTCTATTTCTCTTTTGGACAAAGTCAATCTCATGTAGCCCAGGATGGCCTTGAACTCAGAGAGATCCATCTGCCTCTCTCTTCTGAGTGCTGGGATATGTTATATAAAGATGTATGTCACCACTGTCCAGCCTCTATGGCTAACTAGTGACTTAGCTCTGTACGCTGATCTTCAGACAAACTTTATTTGTTAGATTACAAACAAAGTATCACTACAGGGCTTGCTTCTTAAGATGTCCTTGAGCTGTTTTATGGGCTAAGTAAAATTTCTAGTTAAAACCTATCTCAGAATCCTTACAGATTTCCAGGAAGTTACTATGGGAGCCCCACAATTATACTTAACAACAAACTGAAAAAAGGACTTACTTTTCCTGCTTTAGACCTGATCCCTTCTCTGACTGTATTGAGTAATTTTTTGTCAAAATTATCATAAATTTGAATAAAAGGTCTTTATTTTGATTGGCAGTGTGTTACTTTTGTTTCAGATTCAAGCATCTACTTTGCCAGCATCAGAGATTTCTCAGAAGTTAATCCCTTTATTGGAACAGCCTTCTGTTGCCGAAGATGGTATGGTGAATTTTCCTTACTGCACGCGCATAATTGAAGGAGTTCATATTTGAGGGCTGTTCTCTTCAAATGGTTATGTATAGGGGTATAAACATCTTTTTCTTTTAGTAATCAACACATTTACTAAAGTTTATGTCATGTATACATCAGAGATATTCATAAATGAGTCACTCAAATACTAAAGTTGGGTTTATATGCCAGTTTACATTGAACAAAAGAATCCCACACACTACTCAATTTAAAACTGTTTTGATTGTTTTGAGTAGTTGATAAGTGGAATCTTGCCTGTAGTGTTTTCATACCATGGTTAATTACTGATAACAAAAAATTACATTAGATGAAGCTGTAAAAGGGGTGTTTTATTAACGTTACTGAGCCTGGCTTCTGTTGCGTATATTACAGAGTTGTCAGCTGAGTTCTGTTACACTGTCTAGCTACAGGGAACACGGTAGTGTTTTGTTTCAGTATTCATAATGTAGACGATCATTGTTTTCCTCTATAAATGCTTCTTAACTAACTCTAAATAGTAATGATTTTTTAAAGTTGATTATTATTTTTTGAATCAGGATAGATAGCTCAATGGTTAAGAGTTCATGATGTGCTTCCATAGGATCATGACTCAGTTCCCAGCACACACACACACTGGGCAGCTCACTACTGCCCTTTTCTCCCCTCAAGAAAATCAGTTGCCCTCTTTGAACTCCATGAGCACTTGCATTCACATACCTGCACACAGATACACAAACGTACACATAATTAAAAATAAAAAATGAATCTTAAAAAATTGATTTTATGCCAAAGATTAAATATTTTATATCCATATATTTTGTCCTTTGCAATGTTATTTATTCAAAAGTAGTTTCTGTGTTTATCTCTAGCTTTTGTGTTCAACTTTAAATATAGACAGTTATAAAGACAAAAAGAACCCCACTTGTGAAATATTCTATACCTGACCTCATTTGATATGTCAGTCAAAACTTAGTCACAATAAGACACTGTATAAAATTATATTCAGATATGCATGAGGATATAAAGCATATATGAATTCTGTGTTTTGATGTATTTTAATGCTTACATTTTTTTCAGAAAATTATAAAAATAGATTACTTCTGTTGTTGACTTAAACTAAACATTCTTTGAAATTTAGATTCAGAGGAAGAATTTTTTGATGCACCATGTAGTCCCTTGGAAGAGTATCCTCAAATCCTATCTAGAGTTAGAAGTCCTCGACCCAAAAAATTACAAAAGAAAGAGTGTTCAGTGAATTTAATTCAACTTAGGATGCGATTTGAAGTAGCAGAGGTATGTGCTATGATTACATAAATGTGGGTTATGTGAGTTGTCATTTATACTTTGTGAAGTTTACTTATATAGTTTTATTACCAATAGATACTAGTCAAGGTATATGGAGATGGTGTATGGTTTTTGTAATTTTTTAAAAAAAATAAACTATCTTTTTTATTATTATACATCAGTACAGGTTTCCACTCCCTCCCCTCTTCCCATTCCCTCCACTTACCCCCTTACACGAACTCCCCCATCCCACTCCTCAGAGAGGGTAAGGCACATTGCTTTAGGGAAGGTCCAACGCCCTCCCAGTTATATCTAGGCTGAGCAAGGTATCCATCCAAAGAGAATGGGCTCCTAAAAAGCCAGTACAAGCAGTAGGGATAAATCCTGGTGCCACTGCAAGTGGCCCCTCAGTGTACCCCAGCCATACAACTGTCAAACACATTCAGAGGGACTAGTTTGGTACTATGCTTGTTCCTTCCCAGTCCGGCTGGTGTTGGTGAGCTCCCATAGCTCAGGTAGACTGTTTGAATGGGTGTCCCCATCATGGTCTTGACCTTTTTGCTCATATTCTTATTTCTCCTACTCTTCAATTGGACTTTGGGAGCACAGTACAGTGTTCCAATGGTGGTTTCTGCCTCTGTTTCCATTATTTTCTGGATGAAGGTTCTATGGTGCTATTTAAGATATTCATCAGTCTGACTACAGGGCAAGGCCAGTTCAGATGCTCTCTCCTCTATTCCTTAGGGTCTTAACTGGGTCATCCTTGTGGATTCCTGGGCATTTCTCTAGTGCCAGATTTCTTGCTAACCTTAGAATGGCTCCCTCAATCATGGCATCTCTTTCCTTGCTCTCTTTCTGTCCTTCCATTTCGGCTATCCCATTCCCTCAAGTTCTCCTCGCCCCTCCCCTTCTCCCCTTCTCTTACCCTTCCACCCTCCTTTCTCCCCTGACCCCAATGTTCCCTATTTGGCCTGGAGGGATGGGTCAGCCTTTAAAGGCTAGGCTCACAACCAAAAGTATGGTTTTCTTCATATTTTTTTTAAGAATATCTTTCTTAAGAATTAGTGTTTAAGTGGTATATTGTGGGCAGTTTTTTTCTTTTTTTATTGAGAAAAGGAAAAAAAAAAGTTTCCAGCCTCCCATTTCCCTCCCCCTCCTCCCACCCTTTTCCCCCTTCCCCCACTCCTCTCCCCCTCCCTCTCCAGTCCAAAGAGCAGTCAGGGTTGTCAACAAATTTGTCTGTTTACAACATTATA
>NC_022015.1:46759675-46771902 GCF_000317375.1 Microtus ochrogaster | reverse complement strand
ATCAAGACCCCGTGCCATTGTCCTTGGCTTCTCATCAGCTCTCATTGTTTGCCATGTTCAGAGAGTCCGGTTTTATCCCATGCTTTTTCAGTCACAGTCCAGCTGGCCTTGGTGGGCAGTTTTTTAAAACATATTTTTTGGTGATGATTATACAATGTAAGTATGCATTGATTGTGTGGGGAGAATAGAAAATCAATATAAGTTTCAATTTTTAACATACTACATATGCATCTTTATGTTATCACATAGGTGAGCTATGTGTTTTTCCTTTCTTACAGGTTTTGATTCAGTTTTATCACCTTGTGGGAGACTGTGAACTACCCGTGCTAGAAATGGGTGTTTTAGGATTGGGTACTGAAGTTGAGATTAGAACATTTGATTTGAAAGCAAATGCCTTTTTGAAAGAGTTCTGGTTAAAATGTCCAGAATACTTAGGTAAGACTATTAAAAGATATATAAATTACTTTCATAATTTGATTACTTGTTATAGAATTTTCTGTTCCTTAGACTTTCAATCAATATTTTGAAATAGTCTGAAAAAGAAGAGACTATTACATTTAAATTTATGATAGTCTAATTTCTTTTTTTAATATTTTTTAATTAAAATATAATTACATCACTTACCTTTCCCATCCTCCTCCAACACCTCCCACACATCCTCCATTCTCAAATCAACAGTATCTTTCTTTGTTTGCATATGTGTATATATAAAAATACACAAATATAATCTGCTGAGTCTGTTTTTGTTGTATGTTTATGGATGACTTCAGGGCTGACCAATCTATATTGAATCATCAGGTTAAGGGATCATCCTCTAATCTTCCTCTCTTAGCAGTTATTAGTTGTCTATAGTTTTTTGTCTAGGGTGGAACCCTGTGAAATTGTCCCTATTCCACATTAGCATGTCTACTGATACTGCTATTGTTCTGATCCTGTTTATGGAGCTGTTTCTAGAGGAGACTGTTTAACAGTAGACTTCCTGGCTCCTATAATCTTCCACTCCGTCTTCTGTGATGTTTTCAGAGCCAGCCATAGATGTAGGAGCTGTCACGTAAATTCATCCATTGATCTCTATATGGTGATTTTCTGTGATGGTCTTCATTTACTATAAATCAAAACTTCTTGCCAGGTGGTGATGGTGTACTTGGGCCAAAGTAGGCAGAGCTCTTTGAGTTTAAGGTCAGCCTGGTCTTCTGAGATAGTTCCAGGACAGCCAGGGCTATACAAAGAAACCTTTCTCAAAAAACAAAACAAACAGAAAAAAAGGTGGGGGGAGGAGGAAAGGAAAAAAAAGAAGCTTCTTTAATGAAGGGTTGTTGTATCAACACTTAAATTTAGATGGGGCTAAGAACCATAGATGAGAGAAACTATGCAGCATTTGTCTTTCTGGGTCTGGATTATCTCCTCCAATACAACCTTTTCTAGGTCTATCCACTTAACTGAAATTCCATGATTCACTTATCAACTTCCCCAACAGTATGATATGTTTGTTACAGTTGAACCTATTCACATTTTTATCACCCAAAATCCATTGTTTGCATTAGATTTAAACATTTGTGTTAAACTTTTTATGTGTTTGTCCACTGTATAAAGGCCAGTTCTTATGGTGGTATAATCAGAAGCATGATTTCACTGTGCTCAGTATCTGCTGTTCTCCCACTGTGGTATCTGGCTTAAGATGATTCTATGTCTTCTATGTTGTACCCTTTTATCTGAATATATGATTGGAATAACACAATGTGCATCCTTTTAAGGTTAGCTTCTTTTAGTAATCTGTGTTTAAATCTTCTTGTCTTCTCATGGCTTGACAGAGAGTTACTTTTGACCAGTAAATCATAATCCTTTGCATAGGAACATTATTATTATCTATCCAATATATCCAATATTGCTTTCTAGCCAACTGTCCGTAATAGGTATTCATTATGCTTACCTATCCACTCACTTATAACAGACAACTTGACTTCTTTTATGTTTTGTCAATTTTGAATAATGATGCTAATAGATAGCTATATGCAGATTTTGGTATAGACCTTTGCTGTTTCTTTGGGTAAATACTAAGGAACTGAAGTGGTGGATTTTATGTTAAATACATGACTTGTAAATGAACCACCAAGCTATTCCAGTGTTTTTATATATATATAATTTTCCTGGTAATAAATAAGAGTACTTATTGTTTCATCCTTGTCAGCATTTTGTTAGTGTCTGGTCTTCAGTCCTTCTAATAGGTATATAATGACAGTTTGAATTTCTCTGATGGTATATGATGTGGGGAATCCTTTCATGTGTCAGTTTGTCATAGCTCCTTTGGGAAGTGACATCTTCTAAGTTCTTTGGCTCTTTTGAAAATTATCAATAAAATTAAGTAGTTTAACCCAAAAGTAGGTCAGCGGGATGTGTTTGTATGGTATCACATTGTCTACTTGTTCTCCAGCCCTTGCGAACTTGAATGTGGTAGTCTGTGCCACAATTATCTCTTGGTCTCCCAAATTTGAGAGTGATACTCTGTGTGACAGTTGTCTCTTGAGCTTACAAACTTGATTGTGGTAGACTGTGTCACAGTTTTTCTTGGTCACACAAACTTGGGTGTGGGGAAATGTATCGCAGTTATCAATTAGTCACACAAAGTTTATTATATAGGTGCTGAATTTTTGTTCTTTTATGTCAAAATTATATTCTGTTCTTTTGCCCCAAAGCAATTTTCTTTGATTATTGGAAAAAGAAGTAAACCAGCTGAATAGTGTTCTCTAGTACTCAAGAAGTAGTATAGCCATTGTTACTTTTTATGTTTATGCTTATTTTTGTTTCTCAAAGGCAAAGCATAAATAAATCCTTGCAAAAAAGCATTTTATACCATCCCTACTGTACCTAATCCTAAAAGCATTATATACCATCCCTACTGTGCCTGTTCCTAAAAGCATTATATACCATCCCTACTGTGCCTATTCCTAAAACAGTTTGCTCTTATTTTCTGAGGAATGAGGGGCAGAGTTACTTTATGAAACACGAATGATGTGGTAAACAGCTGTTGAAGAAGCTGATAAACATGTAAATGAAGTGTAGATCTTCTTAAGGTCGAAAAATGTGGTTAATACCTAACATAGGGTGCTGGTTCATGTGCTCATGGTTTTAAGTTTGAAGGGCTGCATAGACATTGTGCCGTGCTTTCCTCAGCTAGAGCAGTGTAATGAGTTTATAGTCCTTTATCCCAGTCTCTAGATACTGTTTTTTAGCAACTGTAAGTAATTTGATAATGATAGTTTTAAAGAGTATACAGATATCTCTTCTCTAACAATTCTCATGGAATATCTCGTTTTGAACAGAATTAGTAATGTACCTAAGTAAACTGATATGTACTGCTAAGACTGATTTTTATCTAGTATATAGAAAAATGTAAAAAAAAAAATGTAACACTTTCTTGATGCATTTCCACAACTAATATTTTCAGAGGTACTCGGTTTTTTATTTCCAGGCATTGTTATGACTCAGTCCTAGAATTTTTCATGCTCTTTCATTACCACTAAAAGTTATTTTGGTTCCTCTTTAACAGTTTGCTAGTTTTTGTTACTGGCTTGTCTATATGTCTGAAGGTTTGATACTTTACTGTTGAAATACAAAGAAAGGATACATTGTATGGAGAAAGGACACTTTTTGAGTTGAAAAAACAAAGGGATCTTACTGAGTAGCATCTAAGGAAATCTTTTTCTACCATAATTACTAATTTATCTTAGTATAATTTTACTACCAAGAAATAATCCTTAAACTATTTTTAGATGAAAACAAGAAACCAATTTATTTGATCACCACCCTGGATAACACAATGGAAGATTTGTTAACATTGGAATTTGTGAGGGTAAGCAGTTCTGCTTCTACCTGATGGGCAGGTAGATTTGCTATGAAATTTATAATTTAGTGTGCTTAATTTTTACTCTAATTTAAGTTTGTAAAGGCCTCTGTTTTAAAGGTCTTTCTGTTTGGGCCTTATTGTTCTGTAGTTTTGATTCACAAATACTTCATATAGCAAACAAAGTATCTTGTGCTCTAAGAAGAAAGGAACTGTAGGTTGACTTTTTCCACCAGACTTTTGAAAAACAAACAAATGATTAGTGGTGATGAAATTTCTTACTGTATGTGGTACAAGAGGATGGATGAATTTACATCCTTTCTACCATTATCTGGTTACCTGCTTTTTAAGTGTCAATGACTCCATTCCATTATATTGATTTATAATCTTTTAAAATTTTGTTCATCTTCTGTATGTACTATGGTCTTCTTTTGAATTATTCTTTGTTATTTGCCATTATGTGTGTTTTAATAATTACTTTGTAATAAGAATTACGCCAAGAGAATATTACCATACTTAAGACTATTTTTGTTTCTGTAATTCATGGATATTTTTAAAGATTTTTGTTGTGTATTTGTATCAGGTTTTAGGATATACAAACACTAAAGAAAATAAAAGCAATTGTGTTATGTGCATATTAAATGGATTACTATTTAAAAAGGATAAATCATGACATTTGCAACATTATCGGTCTGCAGGCCATGATGTTAAGTGAAATAAATAATCTACTCACAGAGAGAAATATACAGGAGGATCTTACTTATATGTAGATTCTAATAAAATTGAACTCATATATGTGAAAAGAAAATGGTGGCTACTGCAAGTTGGGACTACTGTGAAAGGAAAGAATAAGGAATTGTTGATAAAAGAAATTTGTTGTTCCTGGCCGCTCCGCCCTAAAATAATCACTGAGAAACCATATTATTTGCAATAATGTTTGACCAATAGCTTAAGCATTTTCTGGCTAACTCTCACATCCTAAACTAACCCATCTTCATTAATCCATGTGTCTCCACGAGGCTGTAGCTTACTGGGTAAAGTTCCAGTGTCTGTCTCTGGTGGGGCTACACATGGCTTCTCTCTGACTCTGCCTCTTCTTCCCAGCATTCAGTTTAGTTTTCCCTGCCTAGCTAAGTTCTGCTCTCCTATAGGTCTAAAGCAGTTTCTTTATTCATTAATGATAATCACAGCATACAGAGGGGAATCCCACATCAGAAAATAGTTTCAGCTAGAAAGGAGAATAGATTTTGAGATCTGTTGGGTAGCAGAGTAACTATAATCAATAATGTATATTTCCAAATGTAATTTTCAAATGTCTTACAGTAGATGGTAGGTAAGCTAGTTGATGGATATATGTTAGCTTTACTTAAACATTTTGTATGCATTCCATGAAACATCAGGTAGTACGCTATAAATATACAATTTTGTCATTGTGAAAGGCTGTAAGATATTTGGAAAGACAAGTGTTTGGGAACTTGTAGATTATTATCGCCCAAATTTTGTTTCAAATACAGGAAAAATTAGGAAGAAACATTCAGAGCTCTTGAGGAGCAAATGATAGTTCTCTATATTTGATACCTTATAACATGTTTTCTCTAGATAATAAGGAAGATAGCCTGTATTCTTAATTGAAAACTTGTTTTATGCTAGAAATCCCGTATGTAGCACATTTTGTTTATTATAGTAAAGCAGCTGCCTTGTTCTGGTCAAATAGTTGCTTGTTTAAGTAAATATATGTACATATATATGCGTGTATGCATGTAACATACTAGCCACCACATTTATAGTTTATGTATAGTATCCAAATCTTGAAAAATTTACAACTGTCATGTAGTTGTAGACATTTCATGTCTTCCTAATATATTCTAATAGATACATTTTCTCTTTGTATAGGTTGAAAAAAATGCACCCAGTTTAAAAAGTACTTATAACAATGTTTTACAACTTATTAAGGTATGCATATATAATTATTTATTTTAAAATTAGAAACTGTATTTCTATTTCTAGATGTCTTACCAGTACTTATTTTATAATTGGAATTATAAGATTCTCCAATGATAAAGCTGAATATTTTAAATCATGTGTTTTATACCACAAAGTATAGGGTATATATTTGTTGCTGTCGTTGGTTTTGTTTGTTTGTTTTGAGACAGAATTTCTTTGTACCTTTGTAACCTGTCCTGGAACTTGCTCTGTTTACCAGATTGGTGTTGAGCTCACAGAGATCTGCCTGCCTCTGCCTCCTGAGTACTGGGAATAAAGCTGTGCGTGACCACACACATATATAAATACCATATATATGAATTTATTATATAAACAGTGTTCTACCTTCATGCATGCCTGCATGTCAGAAGAGGGCATCAGATTTCATTATAGATGATAGCCACTGTCTGGTTGCTGAGAGTTGAACTCCGGACCTCTGGAAAAGCAGACAGTACCCCTTTGTTTTTTATTTGTTTGTTTTTCTTTTTCTTTTTCTTTTCTTTTTTTTTTTTTTTTTTGTTTTTTTTTCATTTTCGAGACAGGGTTTCTCCGAAGCTTTTGGTTCCTGTCCTGGAACTAGCTTTTGTAGACCAGGCTGGCCTCGAACTCACCGCCTGCCTCTGCCTCCCAAGTGCTAGGATTAAAGGCGTGTGCCACCACTGCCCGGCTGTTTTTCTTTCTTTCTTTTTTTTTTTTTTTTTGGCATTTCTTTTTTTTTTATTTTATTTTTTTTTTAAATTTATTTATTTATTAAGGATTTCTGCCTCCTCCCCACCACCGCCTCCCATTTCCCTCCCCCTCCCCCAATCAAGTCCCTCTCCCTCATCAGCTTGAAGAGCAATCAGGGTTCCCTGACCTGTGGGAAGTCCAAGGACCGCCCACCTCCATCCAGGTTTAGTAAGTTGAGCATCCAAACTGCCTAGGCTCCCCCAGCTTTGGAGCCTGTCCTAGAAGTAGCTCTTGTAGACCAGGATGGTCTTGAACTTACAAAGATCTGCCTGCCTCTGCCTCCCAAATGCTAGGATTAAAGGCATGTGCCACCACCGCCCAGAAAAACAGACAGTACTCTTAACCTTTGAGCCATCTCTCCAGCCCAGCATAGTGTATTTTAAAGACCATTGAGTCCGATGGTTTTTTGACTTAGTACTAAAATCAGTTTTGTTCCATAGGTGAATTTTTCCTCTTTGGATATTCATTTACACACTGAAGCACTTCTCAATACAATGAATTATCTTAATAATACCCTTCCACAATTAGGGGAACAATCTGCCCCAGTGTCTGTTGCAGAGACTGAAGACAAAGGAGATCTCATTAAAATGCTTGGTATATTTGTTAAAATTTAAGCTTTTGGGTTTTTTTTGTTTTGTTTTTGTTGTTGTTGGGGGTTGTTGTTTTGTTCTTTGTTTCTTTTTTTCACCAATTGGAACAGTAATTTTAGGCTCTGGTGTTGCTTTTTATTAGACAAACACCTAAAATGATTCATCATATTTCATGCTAATCTTAGAGATTAGTGATTAAGGAAAATTACTAGTGCTACAGAAAAGAGTTTATGTTGTAATATATTTGAGTTGTAAATTAGACAAGAAATACTTGATTTAGATTAAAGTTTATGTGACATAATTTTAGATTAGAAAAATGTAAATGACATTTGAGTATTATGGTTGTTTTTAATCAGAGTGCAGGTTAAGATTTGAGTTACTTTAAATCTAAAACTTCTTGAGCAAAAAAAAATAAACTTCTTGAGCATAGTGATAATACTCAAAAAGCCTTTGATTTTGCAGCATTTTGAAATTTTGAATTAGAGATGCTCTATCAGTTACCATTAAGAACTATGGGTATTTGCTTTCTATAATGACAGTTGTCTCAAAGATTCATAGTTATTGGTTTAATTTCTTAGTTTCAAATGATTAGTTACCTCTAAGAACAGTCTTTGGACTATTTGTTTTTGTATTAATTAGATAATTCATATTTAGAATTCTCAGTCTAGAAGGGAATATTTTTTCTTTGCCTGTAGTTGAACTGTAAATCTGATGTTAAAATCATTTGTGGTGATACTCTAGCTGCCTGTGTGTAGTGTGCTAATTACTAAACCTTTCTTTGTGTTACAATGTGACTTTGTTCTGTAGCTTTAAAGCTACCCACGAATGAAGATACTATTACCTTGCAACTTTTGGCTGAATTGTCTTGTTTACGGATTTTTATTCAAGATCAGAAACAAAAAATTTCTGAAATTAAGATTGAAGGTAATACCATCTCATGGAAACATTTTTAAGGTTATCAAATTGAAGACAAAGAAAAGCAATTTTTCATTGTTTTATTTTCTTAGGGCTTGATTCTGAGATGATTATGAAGCCATTAGTCACTGAAATAAATGCAAAACTAAGGAATATAATTGTGTTAGATTCTGATAAAATGGCTGTATACAAAAAGGTGAGATTTTGGGATTTTTAGTTATTTTTATTTCATGTGCATTTGTGTTTTGTGCATTTATGTCTATGTGAAGGTGTCAGATCCTCTGGAACTGGAGTTATAGACAGTTGTGAGCTACCATGTTGGTGCTGGGAATTAACCCAGGTCCTCTGGAAGAGCAAGTGCTCTTAACCACTAAGCCATCTCTCCAGCCCTGAGATTTTGTTTGTATTAAGTACCACTTTATCATTAAATATGTAGTTTTCTTATCAATTAAATAGAATTATCATGCATTAGCAGTGTCTTGTGCATAATGGGTTTTAGAGTCAAGCACAATTGATTTATTAGCTTTGATAATATTTGTAACCCTTTCAGTTACCTAATCTAGTCTTTTATTTATAAAATGAAGGTTGTGATTTTTCCTAAGTCAATAATTCTCCTGGAGCAAAAAATGTTTTTAGTGGTTGGAGAAGGGGTGTTGCTAATAATGCTTCTTTTAAGAACACTGACAAATAAAAGTGTTTCGTTCTGTAAATATCCCTAATTGCCTAGTTCTGATAGTGGTATTAGAAGGTGTGATGTATTTCAAGTATACTCTCATGAAATGAGAGAATCCTTTGAAGTTGAAGTAGATGGCTAGATATTTTGTTAGTAATTCTCAGATAATAAGGAATTTAAGTAGAATGATGTATTGAAGGACCTGATGACAAAATACTAAAGTGTAAGATTGGGAAACCTGAAGGACTCTTTGGATCAATAAATGAGCATTTAGAGTTTGATAAAAGAAAGAAAACTTTGTACATGACTGGTCCTAGTCTGTTATCAGTATTATTAATTTTTTTAATGTATCTGTATGAGTGTTTTACTTGCATATATGTATATATACTACATGCATATATTAATAGTATGTCATATGCATAATGGGGTTTGTACTGCATGTGTGTCTTGTGCCCACAGAGGCTAGAAAAGGTGATGAATCCCCTGGAAATGGAAGTTACAGATAGTTATGAGCTGCCATGTGGGTGCTGGGAACTGAACCCAGGTCCTCTGGAACAGCAGTAAGTGCTCTTAACTGCTGAGCCCTATCTCCAGTTCTGTCATCATTATTGATAGAGTCATCAACTGATTTTTATGTGAGAAACAAAATTATACTTATATATATACATATATATCAATAAAGAGTGATTGGCACAAAAGTCGTCAAATATGCATGACTTGTAGAAATAAGGATTACAATTTTTAATAATACTGATGGCAATTTCCAAAGTTGTTATTTGCTCCTCTGTCACTGTTACTTTAAGATTCATAGAATATATAGGACAATGAAGGATAGGGCATACATTTTTGTTTTTCTAGAAAGTGATGCTCACAGAAATAAAATTATCTACTAAAAGCTATACAGATAGTAACAGAAATGAATTATAACCCCAAACATTGATTTTTCCTTCTGTATTTTATTTTTAAAATATGGCCAAATTAAAATATAGCTCAAAAGAGGTACAGATTGAAAAGTCTCTTTGTCCTCTTATCTTGCTCCTCTATCATTTTTCTTGGATTCCAGTGTAGGTCTCACAAATGGGGTGTTCTTTAGGATCTCCTCCTCCTTGGGGCATCTTGCTTGCTGTGCTTCTTGGCTCCTAATGAAAGAGTACTAAATTCAAGCTAAAGAGGACATCTTGTGGTCTGCTCTAATGAAGGCTTCTTGTCCTTCCCTTAGATAGAGTTTTCTTTGTCCTTATTTCTAAGATTTTGTATCTTTACCTGGGCCTGAGGTCAGCAAGGTTTATTGACTCTCATTTTGGTCAGAGAATAATTTTGGTAATGCTTTAGGCCTTTGTAAGAAAGACACTTGTTTTTTTGTGATGGATATTTTCTTATGTCTTTCTATCTGCACACCATGTCCATGCCTTCTGCCCAGGGAGGCCAGAAGAGGTTAGATCCTATGGACCTGGAGATACAAACAGTTTTGAGCTACCCTGTGGGTACTAGGAATCGAGTCCCAGTTCTTTAGAAGAGTTGTAAGTGTTGGTAACTACTGAGCCATCTCTCCAGCCCAGTGCTTTTGGCCTTATATAGGATGGAAATGTTTTCATTTTTCCAAAACCAATAGTAACTACAACCCTAATTTCAGTCTTAGTTCTTTTCTTATGTACTCCCAAAAGAGGATAACAAAATACCTACTTCTGAGAGATACTGTGTTTGTTTTTCCCAGGGACTTTGTCTCCAACACTGGTATTTAGTCAGCCTCTATTTTTTTTTTAGCTGAATTGTTCTTCCATAACTTACATGGTATTTGGCAACCCTGCCTCTTGTAATCTTCTCTCCTTGCAGATTTTTCTCCTGATTTTTCTTAGATGATGTACATTTTTGTTGTCTTCTTGTTATTCCATATTTCTAGTAATATCAAGAAAAATTATAATAGTTCATTGGCTGTTTGTTAATTTTAGGGCTTGAAATGATTTTCTCTAGCTTCATGCATCACATCCAGACAGCTACACTCTGTTCAATTTTTATACTACTTCAGCCTTCAAAAATCTCTCATACTTTTGCTTTTGGGGGACCTGCGATTGATTTACTTGTTGATTTTTCAATCTCCTGTTCTTGCTTCTAGAATTAAGAGTTGAGAAAACTGTAAATTTAAGTTAATACTCTTCCAATTTTTTTAAATTAATTTCTTGTCTCTTATACCTTTAACTGGTAGTTATAGAGGTAGAAATTTTAAGCCCCCACCCCCGGCAATTTTTTGTTAGCAATTAAAATGATTCTTCACCAACTGATGAAGAATGGGACGTTTAAAATTGAGACACTGCATTAAAGAATACAAAAAGAATGTTTCAAAGTCCTTAACGAAGCGAAATACTGAGTTCAGGTAAATTATGTAGGTAGTGTGTTTTAGCTTTGACAATTACTAAAGGCATATGGTGACTGCCATTGCCAGGCAGAAAATCCAAGTGAGATGCATAACTAAAAACATAAAACATGGCCAAGGTAGACCTGTTAACTTTTATGACATTCAAAGACAACAACAAAAAACAGGTTAGGTTACGAGGTCTAATAAAGCATTTGGAATTGTTACCTCATTTGTAGTTACTCAAGTACCTCAAAGATTTTCCAAATGGTACAATATTATTATTATTTTACTTTGATCTTGGGGTACATTACTTCAAAAATTGACTAATATTTTGGATTCTTCTCTCATCCAGGCTGTTTATATCACTGGAAAGGAAGTTTTCAGCTTCAAAATGATTTCTTACATGAATGCAACTGCTGGCTCTGCATACACAGATATGAATGTGGTTGATGTTCAAGTTAATTTAACTGTTGGTTGCATTGAAGTCGTGTTTGTCACAAAATTCCTATATTCTATTATGGTAAGTACTTAGCTCTTCCTTGTCTCTTTCTGTACTGTCCTCCCACTCGTATGCAGTTAAATACACCTCCACCACCAGTTTCCTCTCTTTTGTTCTTCATAGTAACTGTATTCTCCTATCCTTTTTCCTCTTGGCCCAGTCTCTTCTTTCCTGGCTTTTGAAGTTAACTTGTGTTTAAGTAGTCAAATCTAAAGATTCAGAGATAGGATTCACAAATAAGAGAGAACATGGAGTGTCTTTCTGGGTCTGCGCTCCTTCATTCAATATAATATTTTCTAGTGCCACCCATTTGGTTGTGAATTTCATTGTTTTTACAATTAATTAGAATTCTGTTTTGTATATTTCCCTTGTTAACAGGGTGGCAGTGAACATGACTGAGAAAGTGTAGCTATAGAAGGATTTGGAGACCCCTCTTTTTCTCTTTTCTCTCTTCAGATCTATGTGTCTTGCTATTCCCGTTTCTCCCCCTACTCATACAGTGGTACTATCCTGCTTTCCTAGTTTTTTTGTTTGTTTTGGTTTTTTTGTTTTTCGAGACAAGGTTTCTCTGTGGCTTTGGAGCCTGTCCTGGAACTAGCTCTGTAGACCAGGCTGGTCTCGAACTCACAGAGATCCACCTGCCT
>NC_022015.1:46746354-46759155 GCF_000317375.1 Microtus ochrogaster | reverse complement strand
CCTAGTTTCTGCAGGAAATGCTTTACTGTCCTAGTTTCTGCAGGAAATGCTTTACTTTCCTAGTTTCTGCAGGAAATGCTTTACTTTCCTAGTTTTGTAGCACGAATAATAAAAACCCAGAGACAGACATTGGGGTTCAAGCTGAAGATCAGAAAAAAAGCAAAGCAGCCAACTAGAGAGTCCTAACTCTACCAAGGCTCAGACAAAGGGGCAATCTTGCCCTCAGCATGACTGTAGATTGCAATGCTTTCATAGTTTCTCCAGGATATGTACTCACATATGAAGATTTGGAGCTAGAAGCCTCAGAGGATAGAAATTATGCGATATTTGTCTTTGTGAGTCTAGGTTACCTCATTTAGTGTGTGTGGGTGTTTTTTCTAGTTCTTTCAACTTTCCTGTAAATTTCATGATTCTGTTTTTCTTTACAGCTGAATAGTAGTCCACTGTGTAAATGAACCACATTTTCAATTCCCATTCAACAGTTGAAGGATATTTAGGTTGTTTGTTTCACTTAGTAGCTATTGTCAGTAGAGCTCAGTGAAAATGCAAGTATTTGTGGAGCAGGATGTCAAGTACTTTGTGCATACATATGCCAAGAAGTGATAGAGCAGGGTTATCTGGTAGATATACTTTTTTCTTTTTGAATATTTTTCACACTTTTGTCCAATGTGGCTGTACCAGTTTGCAATCCCAGCAACAGAGAGTAAGGGTTCCCTTTTCCCTCATTCTCACCAGCCTTTGTTTTCAGTTGTTTCCCTAATCTTAGCATTTCTAACTGGGTAAATTAGATGTAATTTGCATTTCCCTAGTTGATAAGGTCATTGAATACTTTGTAAGATTTTTTTAAAGCTTATTTTCTTTATATTGAGAACTCTATTTAGAGCTATACCGCATTTTTTCAATTGAGACTTTTGAGTTGTTGGTTGTTGAGTTTTTGTTTTGTTTTGTTCTAGTTTTTTGTATACTCTGGATCGTAATCCTTTATTGGATGTATAGCTGGCAAAGATTCTCTCACATTTTGTGGATTTCAACTTCACTCAGTTGCTTGTTTCCTTTGCTATACAATTTTTAGTTTGGTGACGCCCCAGTTCTCAGTTTTTGGCCATCTTTCCTGATCATTTCTTACCCATGAGAGTCCTGGAGACTGACTTGGGTTTTCACATAGGTAGCAGGAACTTATACACCATTTCACCAGACCTGAGATTCTTAAATATTTTATAGATTTTTAAATCTGTAGTGTAAACTATAAGACGTGCTTAGGTCTTAGAGGAAGTACACCATAAAGAAACAATACTAACCGGGCAGTGGTGGTGCACACTTTTAATCCCAGCTCTCGGGAAGCAGAGACAGGCCTCGTCTACAAGAGCTAGTTCCAGAACAGGCCTCAAAGCTACAGAGAAACCCTGTCTCAAAAAAATGTTCAAGTATTCCCTTTTTGCTTTGTTTTGATGACTAGATTTTTATTTTATCACTATATATTTGTTGTTCAATTTTTCTGGCAGAATATAATAAGTAAATATTGGGCTCTGTTTTACCAAGTAAAAGTTTTTGCTTTGTGGAAGTAAAATTAAGTTAATACAATTTACATTAATAATTTGATGTTTATTAAAGGTAATATGTCATTCTATCTTTTTTATAGGCTTTTATAGATAATTTTCAAGCAGTTAAAAATGCGTTGGCTGAAGCAACTGCTCAAGCAGCAGGAATGGCTGCTGATGGTGTAATGGAACTGGCTCGAAGGAGTTCTAGGCTTGCATTGGATGTTAACATAAAAGCCCCTATTGTGGTCATCCCGCAGTCTCCAGTGTCTCACAATGTTTTTGTTGCTGATTTTGGCTTAATTACGATGAAAAATACATTTGTTACTGTAACAGAAACCCAGAGTAATCTCCCACCTGTAATTGATTTGATAACAATAAAATTGAGTGAAATGAGACTATACAGGTAAGCTTTTCACAGTCTTTTTATGTAAAATAATAAATCTTTTCTTAATCCTTAGACTAAAGGACTGGATATCTTTAGAATTCTCTTTATAGTGTGATTTTGTTTTACTATCATTGTACTTTGTGATTTTTTTTCAAAGTATCTTCTAGCTAGATCACTTATAGTCTTTCAAAAAACCACCTAGAAATATTTGAAAACTGCTACTTAGATGATGATGAAAACTGTAAACTTAACCTGGAGGAGTATATTTTCATGCTTGTATAATTCTTTATAAGGTTAAGGTAGAAATGGAGAAATTTGACATGAAACTTATATTCACTTTGCAACACATAGTTTTTTCCAATCTATTCTGTCAGCTTTGAATATTTTTAAGCAAGTTTAGTGAGAAATAGTTGACTTATAAAAATATTTGTACTTAATGACAAAAAATTGTTCAGAGTACTCATTCCCTTTTTAGTCATTAATGTTTATGATGTTATTTCTCTTATTTCTTATATTTTTGTTTTATCCTTTTGCTCATCAGACTCACTGTAAGTGTATTAATTTTATAATTTCAAGTCTTCTGCTTTTTACTTCATTGTTTTTCTTTCATTATGTTCTGTTTACTATTTTTCCAATTCTAAACTCTTGGTTCAGTTTTTCTCTTTGTCTAAGTTTCTTTAGATGGTAACTAAGATTATTGATTTTGTTTTTAATGTAAGCCAGACTTCTATAAATTTAGTTTCTCCTCAGAATCCTTGGTTCCTTTGGATTATCATGGAGTTCCCGGGCTTTGTCTTTTTTAACCTTCTTGTAGCATGAATAATAAAAACCCAGAGACAGATATTGGAATTCAACCTGAAGATCAGAGAAGCAAAGCAGCTAAACCACTAGAGAGTTCTTACCTCTATGAAATATTTTTTAATTTTTTTATTTTTCCATTTAAAAATTTACACTTCCTTCCCTCCCCCCATTCCCCTCCTGTTCCCCCACTCTATCTCCTCCCTCCCCCTCCCTCTTTAAGAGAGGGCAGGGAACCCTGCTCTGTGGGAAGTCTAAGGCCCTCCCCCCTACATCCAGGCCTAGGAAGCTATGCATCCAAATAGACTAGGATTCCAAAAAGCCAGTATAAGCAGTAGAAACAAGTCCCAGTGCCTTTATCAATGGCTTCTCAGTCAGCCCCCATTGTCAGCCTCATTCAGAGAGTCCGGTTTGACCAACAGGCACTCTGCTTCAGCAGGTGGACCAACCCCTCTTGTTCCTGACTTCCTTGCTAGTTTTTTCCCTCCTTCTGCTCTTCAGCTGGACCTTGGGAGCTCAGATGAGGAGCTGACCGTTGCTCAGATGAGGGTCTCTGTCTCTATGAAGTCTTCAGACTGAAAGAGAACTAGTTCCTGTCTCATCCCACCTTATATTCCTGTCTAGTGGTGATATTAAAGGCATACACCACCACTGCCTGGCCTCTCTGACTAACTAGTGTGGCTGCTGGAATTAAAGGTGCGTGCACCCACTGCCTGACCTCTGTGGCTGACTAGTTTGGCTGCATTGCACTGACCTTCAGGCAAGCTTTAAACACAAATAATATACCACTGTACCCTCTTTTTACTGTTTCTTCATAAGTCGTCTGAAAACAGTAGTAAACTGAAGCAAATCATAGGTTAACAGCACCCACACTTCCCAAACCCCAACTCTCAGGGATTCTTTTCCCCCAACCTTTTTCGAGGAAAGCATTTCCGGCAGGAATGTAAATCTGGTTAATTTTGCTCATCTTTGATAAGGGGACTGTTTCCATCAGTTGAATATTTAAGGATTAATTCAACTCTTAATGGATGAAGGGGTAGGACCAAGTATAATCATGAAAAAATTCTTTATAAGGAACCAGTAAATAGTGTATACTTTATTGGATTGTTGTAGTACATATTAATTAGGTTGCTGGAAAAATAATGAAAAATTGGTCAAAAGGAGAAAAAAACTGAAGGTTAGGCAAAGAGTTTGGTAACTATGGCCGTAATTCACAAAAAGTTACAGTTGACCTACTTACTTCTTTGTAGATGAATGAAGTCAGAGCTAACCAGTTACAGGAAATAGAGTCAATAGTAACTTACTAAGTGGATGTGGGAGTTATAGTAGAGGAGATACTAAAATTTTCTTTAACTGTAATGCTTATAAAACTCTACTTAATGCAGTTCACTGAGAGAAGACAGAACCAAAAATAAAAACAGTACACTGGCAATACTTGTTTCTGTAATGTACAGAATAGCTTAGAAATAAATATAAGGAGAGATCTAAAAATACCAAGAAGATAATCAATTATATATTCCGATATTAGAATAAAGATCTTGTTTAAATTCTTAAATACGGAAGTTTAGTAATACATGACTAGTCCTTCAGGTTGTTGGATTGAGTGGTAAAAAGATCTTAGACTGCAGCACAGGAAAGCCTGATGAGGAATGCAGCCATTTCAGAAATTCACATAAGAGGAGCCCTCAGAAGTGAGCCAGACAAGACCAGTGGGATGGCTTAGCAGGTCAGCCTCCTTCCTCCAAGTCTGAAGATTTGAGTTCTATATCTGGGACCTGCATGGCGGAAGGAGAGAATCAACCCACCATGCTATCGTCTGACATTGACCAGGGCCATGACAGTTGTATCATCTCCCTCATAACAAAAAAATATAATTTGAAATGTTAACAAATAGCAAAAGAGAGAGGAGGGAAACTGAGAGACTGTATTGAGGTTTTGTTATTGTTAAACATGAATTCATAGTATTAGAAGTTGTTTTTCATCTAGTACTTATTGTACAGCTATGTGTTATACATAGCCATTAAAGTTTCATATCCATTTGTATTATAGCATTTTCCCTGTGGGGTTTTAGATATCTTCACTCACTACCATCAAATGGAGATAATAAGCCTGCATACTTATTTAAATGTCGTTTTACTCCATAAACTGTTTATGAAAAAGTGGCACCCAACGTGGGGCTCCTGGTAAACCACAGTCAAGTGGCAATACAAATTATTGGAAATGGGTTGAATCAATATGTGAGAGTTAGCCAATAAGAGGCTAGAACTAATGGGCCAGCCAGTAATTTAATTAATACAATTTGGTGTTCTTATTTCGGGTATAAACTAGCAGGGTGGCGGGAACACAGCCCACTGACCTCATTACAACATAAAATGGTTTCATAACAAGGTATTCTGAGTAATCCCTGTTTATATTCATGTTTTTCTGTTAATGAACTGATAACTAAAATTGAAACCATCTCTTACTAATGCAGTTTAAAAATTTGAAGTCACTAAAATATCTGGAATATTATTGGGGAGTAGCCATTATTGTCACCTGAAGGTCCAAAGGATGCTTCTGTGGTCAATTACATTGTTTTTTGAAGGAATTGGGTCACCCAGTTCTTTTCAGTGTTGCTGTGATAACCATTTGGGAAGGCAAATATGGTGCATCTTTGTGTGAAGTTGTATATATTGAGCAGTTTTGATCCACAGAGAACTCTTATATGGTACAACTTTGTTTCTTATGAAAGTAGTATGGTGTTCTGCTATTATGAATTGCTATAGAATGTTTTTAGAATGGGGTCTTTTGGGTTTGTTTACTGATTTTATATTGGTTTTGATCTTTTACTGTTTGTCAATTCTGTTGTAAGTCTTGCTTCTCTATGATATACAGCAGTTTAAAGAAATTTACCTAGATGTCTAGTGAGATGGAATAGTTCTTTTTGATATGTAATTTTGTTTTTCTCTTCACATAAATAAATTGCCAATGTTTCTGACAATAAAAAAATGATACATTAAAGTTAATCATCTATCTATGTTTTTCTACCTGACTATATACACAACAGTACAAAACAATGTATATTTTTCAATTAGGTCTCAGTTTATGACCACTGCATACCAGGAAGTGCTTGACCTGCTACTACCTTTGAACCTGGAAGTGATTGTTGAACGAAACTTATCCTGGGAATGGTACAAGGAAGTTCCTTGTTTAAATATAAAAGCTCAATTAAAACCCATGGAGGTAATGTTTTTACGGCTTTTGATTTCTCTTACAGCTGACAGAATTATCTTAGCAACATAAATTTCCTGGCTAGAATTTAGGAATAATCAGGTTCGTCAGAATTTAAATGGTAGCTTGCAAACTAGAACTAATTTAATGGTCTCCATTTATTCTCTGTCAGATATTTGAGTGCCTGCTGTGTGCTAACCTTTATGTTAGGTTTTAAAGATACAGTGACAGAAAAGCTATGATGTCTCATATATTTGAATACTTAAGTCACCTGGGGAGTAGAACTCTTTGATAGGATTAGAAGGATTGGGAGGTGTGGCATTGTTGGAGGAAGTATGTGTGTGGGGGAGAGCTCGAGGTTTCAAAAGCCCTTGCCAGACAATGTCTCTTGGTTTATGGACCAGGATGTAGTTCTAGGCTACTGCTCCAGCAGCATACTCCCCTCCGTGTTTCCCACCTTGGTGATAATGGACTAAACCTCAGAAACTGTAAGCAAGTGCTTTAAATTATTTCTTTTGTAACAGTTTCCTTGGCCATGGTGTTTTTTACAGCAATAAGGCACTTCAGTTGATTAGATGAGCCCATTCATATTGTGAAGGGTAATTGAGTTTGCTCACTCTTTTTTGTATTAAACATCAGCCTAACCTTAAAAAAAAATACCTTTATAGAAACATTTTAAGTAATGTTTGAGTATCTAGCTATTTGCTGTGACAAAACCAACAGGACACATAATTATTCATCATTTCACTTAAGATGAGTCTTTGGTGATGCTTTGATGCTATTTTCAAAACAAAGAATTTGAAGCTTACTTGTTGAATTAGTTCTTAATTATTTGTAAAGTAAGTGTTTTTAGCTATAGCTTCTTATAAAATCGGGATTTCATTCTTTATATAAGGACTTTTGTAAAGAATAAAGTACTTCATATAAATCATACTGTAAATTATATTTTTCATCGCATAAGTATATTTGTTTATTTTGTATTTAAAAATGATGTGTCTCCTAATTAAAATCAAAGTCTAAATAGTTAGATGACTCCATAAAAATAAAAGCTCACTTTAAAACCTTAAAATGACTAAATTACATAGGACATCCATAGCAAATAGTTCATCATAGGAATTGACAGTATCTATATTTTATAAAATTGTTATCACTTCATCTGCAGAAGACTGAATATTTGGTCAGTAAAAACCTTTACAGCCTTAAAATTTGGTTTATGGAAAAACGAGTGTTCATTTTTATCCTGTGAGTCCAGGAAATAGGACTTTTAAAAAACAGATCTTGGGTGCTGGAGAGATGTCTCAGTGTTAAGAGCATTTCACATTTCCAGAGGACCTGGAAATTCCCAGCACCCACATGACATATTATAATGGATCGTAACTCTAGTTCCAGGGACTCTGAAGCCCTCTTCTGCTCTCTGCTGGAACTAGGCATGTATGTGGTGATGCACAGACAAAACAGTCACATGCATAAAATATTTAAAGCACTTTTCCTTCTTTTAGGTGGATATTTTCTTTTTCTAAATCTTACTTTGTTTTTAACAGTTCATTCTTAGTCAAGAAGATTTAACAACTATCTTTCAAACATTATACGGCAATATATGGTATGGACGAGATGTTTCTGTCCCATCTTCTATAAGTAAAGACAACGAAATCATGACTAGTGGAGCAAACCATGTTTCCAACCATTCAGGAGGTGTGTGTTTAGTCTGTCTTTTTCTCTGGCTTCTTTCTCTTTTCTTTTTTGCCCTTTTTGTCCTTCAATTTTTTTTCCTCTAGTAAAGGATACTTAATAATTCTCTAATTAGCTAGTCTCACTTAGGCAATTTTAAATGATCTGTTTTTAGTTATTCTGTTTATTATGTATGTATGTATGTGTATGTATGTATACATTGAATCAAAGTTCTTAGTTCCATTATGACAAAAAATTCTTAGAATTCTTGTTTTTCTTTCCTGCTCTTTCACTTTCCGCATTTTCAGTTTTTCAGCATATATAATAGACAACTTATAGCTATTGATCTATTTTTTTTCTTTTTTGAGACAGGGTTTCTCTGTGGTTTTGGAGCCTGTCCTGGAACTTGCTCTGTAGACCAGGCTGGTCTCAAACTCACAGAGATCCACCTGCCTCTGCCTCCCGAGTGCTGGGATTAAAGACGTGGGAATATCAAAATACTAGAAGTGTGACAATAGGATAATCATTATAGATGATTTTTTTTTTTTTTAAGTTTTCTTGAGACAAGGTTTCTCTGTGGAGCTTTGGTGCCTGTCCTGGAACTAGCTTTTGTAGACCCGCTGGCCTCAAACTCACAGAGATCAGTCTACCTCTGCTTCCCAAGTGCTGGGATTAAAGGCGCATAGGCCACCATCACCTGGCATAGATGATGAATTTTAACAAAAGTTGGAGAGTTAGATGGAGCAAAAGTAGTAGAGTGAAAACAAGGGAAGAAACTTGTTTCAGTGCTGGTGGCCAGGTGCTGTGTGAGTGTGGCCAGTTCTAACTTCAGCACCAGCACATGGAGTGTGGGCTTCGGTTAGGGTGCTAGGGTGACTTTGAAGCTCAAAAATAAAATTATATCCTCGTTTTAATTTTTTCTTGTTTTTGGTTTTTTCGAGACAGGGTTTCTCTGTGGTTTTGGAGCCTGTCCTGGAACTAGCTCTGTAGACCAGGCTGGTCTCGAACTCACAGAGATCCGCCTGCCTCTGCCTCCCGAGTGCTGGGATTAAAGGCGTGCGCCACCACCGCCCGGCTCCTCGTTTTAATTTTTATAGGTGATCACAAATCTTCCTCTCCTAAAGTGAAATCTGCTAATCCACAGTGCCTGCTTCTCCAAAGCCCTGAAATATTTCACAGCTTTACTATTCAGAATCCTATACAATTTCAATATAATATGAAAGCCCATCCTCACTAGGTAGGATAATCAGCCCCATCTCTAATTATTAAATATGAGTGGTTCAAAATGAGGTAAACCAATAGAACACAGGCATGAGAGAAACAGATAAATAAAATATGTATTAGGAATAAAAAAGAGGTGACACACTGAACACAAATAAAATTAGGCCTTCAAATAAAACAGGTATTTTACAGGAGCTTGCTAAGAGGTGAAAGTAGTAGCTAGATGGATCCTGCGTGTACCGTGTAAGCCTTCCCCTTCCAATGATAGAAAAGAGTTCTTGGAACTATGATTGCTTATTTTTAAAAAATAATAATACTAACTATAGGGTTAGAATATAAGTATTCAAGAATATGACCTGAAATAATCGCCAATAGTATAAAGAGAGAAAACAACAGGGATGGACAAATGAGGAAAACTGAGGCTGATATTTCAGTTCAGCAGTCCCAGTCCCAGTAAGCTAGATTTCAGTGGTAGATATAGCTGAGACAATGGAAGAAAACCTGGAGAAAAGTAACGAGCTCCAACCCTCCAGATTTGTGACTCCTGTTCTCAGCCATAGAGAACACACAGGTCTAAACAGACTGATTAAACTAAGACACACATGTAAACACAATTTTCTGAAACATTAGGCCTAAAAAAAAGTAGAATTTTAAAATTTCAGGAAAAACAGGCTGCCTTTTATAGACTTCCAAAAGAACCGGAAGGATAATTGATTTTTGTTATTGTTGCTTTTTCAGTAAACCTGTTGAAGTAGGACCGCTGGATTATAAAAGACAATGGAACAGTATTTCAAAATTTAAACAATGTGATTTTGAAGCTAGGATTCTATACATGGTCAAATATTACTTCTCAATGTGAAAACAAAATAATTCTGTTTTAGTAACTTATAGTTGACTCAAATTCTTCCAGATTTTCTCCTAAAGAAATTATTCTAAAAATATATTCCAGCAAGATAAATTAAGAATCAGGAAAGAAGAAACTATGATATCAAAAATGTAACCCAGGAGTACATTTAATAAGGATCCCAAAATTGTCCATATTATTAGGCTAGAAATTTAGTTTCTTTGAAAAGGAATTCACAATGCTTTTTTTTTTACTTTATTAAAATACTGAGTTTATTTGACATGCATATTTGTCTCCCTACCATTTCCACATCTGACCACCACAATTACTACGTCCTATCATAACATTCCATACGTACTTAAAACCAAGTAAAGGGTGGAGCTCCATCCTTGAAAACTAAACAGGCATTTTAGACAATGCATTCTTGGCAATGGAACCCTGACAACATTTATCAAACACAGTAGGGAAAGTTCTCACTTTGCATTATAAAAGGACAGCCAGATATATTTCTGTACTGTTACAGAAATTAAGTAAGACGGAATATTTCAAACTGTTTAAAACCATTTTCTTAAAGAGACTTCCTCCACTGCCAGAGATCTTGAATAGCCTCCTGATCAGTCATCCGGAAGCAATTCTTCACGTAATTAATGAACTTGGCTTCCACCTTGGGAAGAGAGCCACCTTTTTCTATACTTGCTTGTATTTTTGCCTTAATGTTGTCTACAGAACTAGGTCCCTTTGGTGTTTTAGGGTTTTTTTTTTTCCTGTTTTTTGAAGGACTCTTGACCCTTTGATCTTTGTGTTGATGGTTTTAAGCTTTTTCCATGTTGGTTTGATTTTTGTGCATTTTTGGCTGGGGTATCTCATACAGATTTCTTCACTGGAACTTTTTCTTCAGCTTCCTCATCATCAAAATCATCATCATCTTCTTCATCCTCCTCCTCCTCCTCCTCATCATCATCATCAAGTTTTACTTTTTTCTCTGGAACCTTGTTGCCACCTCCAGGAGCAGATCGCTTTCCAGGCATACTCAACAACTTTACATCTTCCTCATCTTCATCTGACTCTGCATCTTCCTCTACAGCTACTAGGTGCTGTCCACTAATGTGCACAGGCCCTGAACCACACTTCAATCTTAAGACCATAGGAGGTGTTATTTCAAATCCCCCAAGAGAAACTGTTGGCTCTACAGACATTTTCAAAGTTGCCAGTGTTACTTTAATTGGACTGCCTTCATAGTTATTGCTTCTGCCTCTACGATGTGTAATTCGTCTTTTGCCCCAGCACCTAAACTAACCGTTCTTAGTGATAACTGGTGCTCATTCTCATCATTATCCACCTTCAAGTGATAATCTCTGTCGGCTTTTAGTTCACAACCGAAAAGGTAGTTCTGAGGCCTTAGAGGGCTCGTGTCCATGTCCGTTGAGTCTTCCGTGAGGTGGAGGCGTGTTCTCCGGTGGCAGAGAAGTCGGATGGAGGGTACTGCCTTCTGCTTCTCAGAACAGGCACGCAGGATGGAATCACGCCAGGGAAAGCTTTATGGTTTTTATAGTACAGTGTTGGGTTATTACATTCATCTCACTCAGAATGCTTGCAGGGAGCTAAGTGGAATAATGTTTCCAAAAAAAGAGACCCAAAGTGTTGCTCAGGAATAGAGTGTGTTGGTAGTATACACAAGACCCTGGTATTGTTCCCTAATAATGCAAGAGAAAGAGCAGGGAAAAAAGGATAGATTTCATAAAATATATATAGAAAAGCAACTACATATGCACATGATAAATTAAAATAGCTTCTCTTCTTAAATATCTGCTACAATGGTACAGAACTGAAGTACACTAACATTTACATGATTTGGTATTAAATTATTCACATGTGACATAAGAGAATGTGTTTGTATTGGAGAGATACCTTAGTGATGTTAACAGAGGCAGTAGTATAATGAGCTGTAACATGAAGAACTGTAAATCACCTTTGAAAACTGTAGTCAGCACATGAAGAACTATGTATGGCAAACCCTTTATAGATGGCCTTCTCTCAACCAAGGAGCTTTGTTTCCTAGAGCTGCTTTCTTGTCCCTGTCTACTGAAAGTCACTCAAGAGTGCAGGGTATGACAGAAAAAGACAAGAATAATTATCACTAACTGTAGATTAAGCAGGTGAAGAAAATGATAAAATTCTTAGTTTTTAAGGGTCAACAAGGAGGTCTAGTAGACAGATGCTTACCAAGCAAGCCTGGATACCTGAGTTTACCCAAGTTCAGGGCACAGAAACCAACATGTGCCCATAAACATAAAAATGCCAAAAAAGTAGGGTTTTTTTAAATTGGAAAGTCTAATAAAATTGATAGTCCCTCAAGCAAGACTAGTCAAACAAGAGAGTATAAATTCTTAGTATCAGTTTTCAATAGAGTAGTACAGACCACAAGCAGGAGAATGAGGAAATATGATTAACATAGATGAAATGGAATGGCTACTCTTCCAGAGGATCCCAGTTCAATTCCCAGGACCCACATGACAGCTCACAATTCTCTAACTACAGTTGCAGGGAAATTAGTGTTCTCTTCTTGCTTCTGTGTGCACTACGTGCACATTGTATACAGACATACAAGCACAGCACTCATAATCACAACATTAAAATAGATCTTTTAAAGTATTTTTTAAATTATTTAGTTGATGCATACATATTTCATTTTATATAAGTTTATGTATAAATCAGTTAATACAAATTGCCTTATATAGTGATAATTTTTGTCTGGAGTTACATTAAGTGAGAACAAAGAATTATTGTGTTTGTATTATAAGCCTAATTAATATATACATGTGTATATATTTTGATTTAAAATTTAAGTGTAGAAAAAAATTTTGAATTCCTATTAGAAAAAGTTTTAAATTAACATCTAAATTACATTGTTTTGTCTAAGTATCTTTAAAGAACAAATTGAATATAAAACTGTTAGATGCTGTATGTGTGTGTGTGTGTGTGTGTGTGTGTATTCGTTTTATACTTTATTTAATCTCTAAAATAAGCCCCATGTTCATGATTCCAATGTTATGAAAGTACAATTGTAATCCCCAAGAGAAAACAAACTCTAAGTGTTTAATTCTTTCTCTCCACTTAAGAATGTTACCTTAAAA
>NC_022015.1:46736639-46746254 GCF_000317375.1 Microtus ochrogaster | reverse complement strand
CACCTGCCTCTGAAGAAAGAATGTTAATCTAGACTTCCATGTTGAATTTTCTAAACCTTTGAACTTTCTTGAATATCATTTTACTGCACTCATGTAATTAGTAATTTGGTGTATCTCATGTGTGCTTCAGTTATCTGCTCTTCTAATCGTTTTTCATTCTGTGCCAGGTACCATGGTGACAGCTGCTGTGGTGGAGGTCCACCCCCAGGCCTCTCAGGTTAACACTACTCTGAACGTTAGTTTCAGGACTGATTACCTCACCATGGCACTTTACAGTCCAGGGCCTGAACAGGTACACTGAAGAAGAAAAACTATGTCTAGATTTAAAAGAAATTATGTAAACAAAGCATATATCACTATTTATTAAATAATAGTTTTAATATTTTGTATATATTTTATAGTGTATGTTCTTTTGAAAAACGGTTGGTATTTTCAGTAATTATTTCATTTTCATTTTTAAGTGACATGTTTCATAAAGCAAAAAAATATGAAAAACAATTTGAAAGTAGTACATATTTTTTTGACCTTTTCTTTAGATAGCTTTTTGAAAATTGAGAATTTGGAGCTTACAATGTTGAATAATAAAGTTTGCTTAGCATACAGAAGACCATACACAGGGTTAGTTTAGCATCCAGAAAATAAAAAGAGAAGGGCCGGGTATGGTGGCACACACTTTAATCTCAGCTCTTGGAGGGAGAAGCAAGCAGGCCTGTGAGAGTTGAAGGGTAGCATGAACCGTAAAGGAAGTTACAGGACAGCCAAGGCTATGCAGGTGGCCCTCCCTCAGCAACCAAAAAAATAAATACATAAAAGTTAACAAGAGAAAATAATGGATCTGATATTTCATAAAAGCCAATGTCATGACTTGTAGATAGTTATAGCCCAAAGTATACGTTAATCCTGTGTTTCTGTGTAGTTTTGATGTGGATTTCTTTTTCACAGGCCTTCTTTACAGATGTTCGGGATCCTTCCCTGAAACTTGCTGAATTTAAATTGGAGAATATTATAAGTAGTTTGAAACTGTATACAGATGGCTCTACATTCTGTTCATTCTCATTAAAAAACTGTATTTTAGATGATAAAAGGCCTCATGTCATAAAAGCCACACCTAGGTATGTATTATCACAATTTTGAGCTATTGAGGAAAGATTCTTCGTTTTTATAGAACTTACACTCAAAATTACCTTTATGTGTATTCATAAGTGGTCTAGAGAACTTCAGTACATCATGGTATTTGTTCATGTTTGAAATGTTGGTGAGTTTATTGAATATATAGAACTAACTAGTGTAGTTAGATGGGAAATGTATGAAATCAAGAAGAAAATATAAACTGATATACAGAACTCTTATAATTTCTCAAATAGATTTTTCCCTCATTGTGAAAAGTTATATACCTGAAGTTTTATAAGTTTATTATTCTTCAAAAGACATGCTCACAGAATATTTGTTTGCTGTCAGTAAAAGAATAGACAGGTCTTTAAGTTTTATTGGTATGTTTGGTTATTTTTAATTACGCATACATGCGAAATTGTCTTTGATTTTCAGAATGATAGGACTGACACTTGGGTTTGACAAAAAGGACATGGTGGATGTAAAGTATAGAAGAATCAGAGATGCTTTTGTGACTGACGCAGTTGTGCAAGAGATGTATGTTTGTGCAAGTGTGGAGTTTCTAATGACTGTTGCACATGTTTTTTTTGATGCCTACATGACTAGTACGGCTTTAGAAACCAGTGTCCAAGCATGGACTGCTAAAGAAGGTTAGTTACCACATAAAAATATTAATGTCTTATTACTGCAGCTATAGTTAACTCAATTAGTCTTCTCAATGTTTAGAGTAAACACATTAATAAATTAAAAGTCTATATGTATGTAAATAATAAATAAAAATTAATAATAAAATAAGTGAATTATAACTTTTTGGGTTTTTGTTTGTTTTGTTTGCTGAGACAGGATTTCTCTGTGTGGCCTTGGCTGTCCTGGAACTCTCTCTCTCTCTCTCTAGAGACCAGGCTGGCCTCAAACTCAGAGATTCAGGTGGCTCAGCTACTAGAGTGCTAGGATTAAAGGATTGTACCACCACCGCCTGGCTGCAGTTTGTAGTGTTTTGAATTCGTATTTCGTTAAAGGGTCTCATGTGGTTTTTGCTGTCCTTAAACTTAGTTTTGAAGCAAACTTTACTGTTCAACACAAACTTACTTCTGAAGCTGAGGACTACTAATCCTCCTGCCTCTCTTCTCCTCACTGCTGGGATGAGCAGTCTGTGCCACTCTGCCTGCCTTCGGTGTTTGAAGGTCTGAGTATGAGATTTGCAAGTAGTTGTTCTCTGCAGTCAGTAACAAGCAAGAGAAGTAATGAATCAAGTGTTGTTCTTTAAGTTAAATATGGTGTTTGAATTTAAAGTACTCATTAACTTTTATATTCCCTTCTAGGTTTTAGCATAAAATTTTTCTGTTTTCTTTTACATATTCAATATGATATAGTTGAAAGAGTGTTGAGAATTCAAAATCGATTTAGATCCAGTTCTACCATTAAACAGTAGAGACTTTGCCCATAGTTTGATTCATATTTCCGTAAGTAAATGGAGATTTGATGGCAGAGCATGTGCATAGCATATACAAAGCTAGTTCTATTTCCGTCTCTGCGGTGTGTGTGTGGGGGGTATTGCCTATCTCAAAAGAAATACATAATGTTTTTTAATATTTCACTTTGAGTTGTGTAACTAGCTATTCCTCTTAACTCTTCATAAGTGATATGTGTAATTCATATGTATACGTTTGTTTCTGTTTTAGAACCTGCACAGGATTTAGGGAAGTGGGAAATAAATATTCTAATAAAAAACCCTGAGATTGTCTTTGTGGCTGACATGACAAGGAATGATGCTCCTGCGTTAGTCATTACAACACAGTGTGAAATTTGCTGTAAAGGTGACCCTGAAAGCAATACAGTAACTGCTGCCATTAAAGATCTCCAAGTCAGAGCATGCCCATTTCTTCCAGCCAAGAGAAAGGGCAAAATTACCACTGTGAGTTCATTGTCTAATTCAATTGCAAGTTATTTGGGGGTTACTGTAACTTCTTCGGGAAGTAACTGCCTTCTTCCCAGTCTTGTTCATGACAACAGTAACTTTCTTTCTAATGGAGGACAGAAGTTAGAGTGCTGTTGCTGTTCTAACTACATCAGTGTGAAAATGCTGTTTGACCTTTAAGTTAAACCTATTACTTCCTTATTTTTAAAATTGTGTTTCAGTTTTATTATTTTAATTTGGGGGTGGATTTTTTCCCTCAATGATGTTATTTTACTTATAACTTAATTCATGTTTCAGCTCTTTACTTTTACATACTTAATACTTGAATTTTACTCTTTAATAAATTACTTGGTTTTCCAGGATTGGAAATGAAATTCAAGTACTAGGCACATACTTTTACACTGACCTGTTTCTCCAGTCTGTGAATTTTATTCTTTTTGTCTTTAAAGATTCTCAGTAATCTGAAATACAATCACAAAATGTTGAGGCTGCTAAAGGAAGAATGAAAGTATAAATATTCCTCTTAGAATTAACTAAAAATAGAAACTTAACTTTAGGAGGATCTTATCACATAGCCCAGGCTGGTCATGATCTCATAGGTTTCCTGCTTTAGCTTCCTGAGTGCTGGAATCACTAAATGTACTACCATACCCAGTTAATTTTAAGTCAATATTTATTAATGATTATGATCTAAAATCGACTGTTTTTATAGTTCTTTGTCATCACTAAGAAAATAGAGAAAACAGAAAATGAAGTCCATATTCACTTCTCTTTAGGTTATGACACAATCTTCCACTCACCTTGCCCTTTTGACATGTATGACCTGTATGACTTTGAAGGACTAGGAGTTATACTCTCATGTAGGACTGCACATAGGTAGAAGGTCCATAACAGAGTAGTGGGTGGAAGCCAGTGGTTTTCTACAACGAAAAGGTTTTATTATTATTATTATTATTATTATTTATAGAATGTTAGTTTAAACACAGAGGTGGGCATAGAGTTCTGGAGGTCTAGAACTAGCCCAAGATGAGGTAATTGCACTTTGGACTGCAACATTCCAGTCCCTTCACAATACTGAAATTCTAATCAAATCATCAGACTCTGCACATACAATTCATTTTCTGGAATTTTCATTCACAAACTTTATATACATTTTGAGAACATCGTCCATGTTGCTCCTTGGGGTTTTGAATGTTCTTACCAATGTTCCCTAAACATGTCAGATAAAGCTCTACATTCACCTAGTGAACTTTCAGAAGGAATTAAGTGTACTTATTCTTACCAACAAGACCAGTGAAATACAATGAGGATGATGTGCTATTTAGCTGATAGGACTTAACCCTTACAAAATACATATAGGGAAAATTCTGCATTTGGCTTAGGGGAGTATAGCTTGAAAATGCCTAGGGTCATGGACCTAGGATATGTGTAAATGAGTAATCCAAGTGTATTATCTCTCTTGCAATTACAGTAAAGACTGTCACGTTGGGTATAGTTCTGAAATGTCACTGGGACCAGAGGATCTTCCTCTGAACTCATTTGCTTAGCTGTTGGTAGGAGGCTTCAGTTCCTTATCACCCCAGTCTCTCCCTAGACCTGCTTATAGAATAGTTTCTTCTAGGCCAGAGTAAATGACCAATAAGATGCTCTTATCAGTGTTACTACAGTAACTTTGAGAATTAAAGTAATAGCATTGATATAATGCACTGATCATTGGATCCGTCTGATAGGTTGCTGTCATCCGTTGCAAAACCTCCTTGTCATTAGTGTGTGCCAGTAGTCTAATGAGATAAAAATGCTGAAGATTCTCAGTGATGGATGTATGACGAGCTTGTGTACTCACGCCCAACATTTGTAAATATTTTGCTTACCATTCCTGCAGACCTCAGGAGCTTGTTGTGAAGTTCATAGACTAATTTAAATAAATATCAGAATTGGGGTATGGGAGATGAATGCTTCATTTGCATTTTAATATTAGTATTATGCTAGTATTTTTGCTTATACTTTATTTTTATAACAATACTGTGTTGATTTAATAATAATTTTTATCTTATAGGTTTTACAGCCTTGTGACTTGTTCTATCAGGCTACTCAGATAGGAACAGATCCACAAATAATTGACATATCAGTAAAATCTCTTACACTAAAGGTAAGTTAAAACATAAACACTTAGCTGGGCGGTGGTGGAGTGTGCCTTCAAGCCCAGCAGAGACAAGCAGATCTCTGAGTTCAAGGCCACCCTGGCCTATGTGAGCTAGTTTCCAGGACAGGCTCCAAAACTTCAGAGAAACCTGTCTTGAGAAATAAACAAACAAACAAAAAACATAAACACTTAAAATTGATTTGGTGGTATGTCTGTCTTAGCTGCTCAAGAGTCCAAAATATAAGAATCATAAGTTCCAGTCCTGCCTGAAGTACAGAGCACTGAGGTTTAAGCCAGCCTGGACAATTTAGACTCTGTCTAACCATCGCCATCACCATCAGAAAAAGGACTGATCTTATTGTGTAGCAGTCACAGGGCCCAGGATAGACCCTGATTAACAAAATGTGTACATATATTTTTGGAAGTATATATATTAATTTTATAAAATATTATTGTAAATTTTATGATAAATACTTTATTTTGACTATTATAGTTGATATCTAGTATACATATAATTATCATATCTAGTTGGTGTAATAGTAACAAGATTTACAAATATTTTAACAAACGTATCTAAACATTTTTGTTGTAGAAAATTATATCTATTATGCAGTAGTGCCTTTCAGTGTTTAGTCTTAATTCTCCATGTTCATTCAGCAAATGTATGTAATCAATTTTTAAATTGTTTTCTCCATTTAGGTTTCACCAGTTATCATAAATACCATAATAACTATTACTTCAGCACTTTATACAACTAAGGAAACCATCCCAGAAGAAAACACCTCTTCCATAGCACATTTATGGGACAAGCAGGATACTAAGAATCTGAAAATGTGGTTTCTTGAAGAATCCAATGAAACAGAAAAAGTAGTTCCATCAAATGAATTGATTCCAGGAGGAGAGACACTGAACTTGAATATTGATTCT
The DNA here is from genome assembly GCF_000317375.1 of Microtus ochrogaster. NCBI lineage: Eukaryota > Metazoa > Chordata > Mammalia > Rodentia > Cricetidae > Microtus > Microtus ochrogaster. The sequence continues at coordinate 46,740,156 of NC_022015.1, read as the reverse complement.
ATTTTTATAGTTCTCGAAGCTGGAATTGGTCATAGAACAGTGCCGATGCTGTTGGCAAAGTCACGCTTTTTGGGGGAAAGCAAAAACTGGAGTACTTTAATAAATCTCCACTGTCAGCTTGAGCTGGAAGTAAGTGTGTATATAATTTTTCAGGTTTTATGATGCTTCACATAGAATATTCTGGGATCTTATGTCACTTTTAAGTTGAATTTATTGTAAATAATGATACTGACTTTAAACCTATTAGAAGAAAGCTTACACATTTATGCCTTTCAGTGGTTGCTTATATATATTTATTACTTTAAATTTCAAATTACATATCCATATTTTATATTTCAGCTGATTTTTCTGAGCTTCAAAGGTGGTGCATTAGGATCTAGAGAGACAGCCCAGCAGCTAGAGAGTCTTGCTTTTCCAAAGACTCACAATCTGGTTCCCAGAGTCCAGATCAGGCGGCTCACAACTGTCTACAGCTCTGCCCCTACAGCTCTGGGGTCCTCTTTGTACACAGGGACCCACATGGCAGACATTCACACAAACACACATACATACATATAAATAAAAATAAAATCTTTTTGAAAGTGATTTATCAATAGATAGTTGTCTTGATTAAAAATTCTGATTTTTGAAACCCTGTCTTAAGAAAAAACAAAAAAAAATTTAAGAACTAAGATTGAGTTATATTTTTTCTTTGAAAGGATAGATTAAATTTATGAATACTGGGTAAGGTCTTTGAGTTTTTAAAGTGTCTCTACTGAGGATGTACTTGAAGTGTAGAGTGGTTGCTTAGCATGTGTGAGACATTGGACTCTAATCCCAAACCCTCCCCAAATTTTTAAAGAGAAAAAAAGAATCAGAGTAAATATGTTTTACCTCAGAATTTATAAAACTATTTCCATGGATATTTAAGATAAAATTAATTTAAGAAAGAGGCTGGGAATATAGATTAGTTGGACGCATACCTAATTTGTGTTAGTATTAATTTTAATGCCAGCGCTTCAGAAACAAAAATTATATATAATCATCTCCAATAATTCTTAAAATTATTGTATTTCATAATTTTCAAAAGCAATCTGGTAGTCTACATTTTAAAAGTGAAGCTGAAAATTTAAAAGCTTCTATTTTTATATGAAATAATACAGAATTATGTACTGACACAGTTGTAATGCATTAGTACTACACTGCAGATTTTCAAATTATGTATTTTGTAGAGGACTTTATCTGGGCTATTCGACAGGCACAGGCATTCAAATCCTGAAGCTGTGTGGATGGTAGGAAAGCTGGCCATGTCACCACCAGCACACTAGTCGGTGGTGCTAGACTGGCAAGTTTTCAAGTGTTAGTAATTTGTGATAGATGAATGCAGGATTTGCTGCTGGCCCAGGAGAGAGACCAAGGAAAAGTGCATTAGAACGGGTTGTAGAGTTTGCAGGACGGCTCATTGGAGGTTAGTTCACCACATGGTGAAAAGGGAAAGAACAAGTATTCTCTCATTGAAATATGTGTACACACGTGTAAAAAATTAAATGTCAAAGGAGTGGTACTAAAATGTGAAGGTAGAATTTGGTCTTTAAGTCAGATGAAGAAAGTATGTAAGGAGTATATATAGAAAACTATTGACATGTAGAATAGAAAACTACTATTCTATTACTATGTGGAAGAAATAGCACAGCCAAAATGAATGGTGGTAAGAAGTATCATTTAAAAAGTCATTTTAGGGGGCTGGAGAGATGGATCAGTGGTTAAGAGCACTGGCTGCCCTTACAAGTTCCTGAGTTCAATTCCCAGCAACCATGTGGTTGCTCACAACAATCTGTAATGAGATTTGGCGCCCTCTTCTGGCGTGCGGGCATACATGGAGGCAGAATGTTGTATACATAATAAATAAATCTTTTTTAAAAAGTCATTTTAGATAGTAGAATGCTTTCTTTAAAAATGAAAATTTCTCTTACTAGGTTCACTACTATAACGAAATGTTTGGTGTCTGGGAACCTTTACTGGAACCCTTAGAAATTGATCAGACTGATGATTTTAGACCGTGGAATCTTGGAATCAAGGTATATATGTGTGTGTTATTTTCTTAAAGTAGTTTTGGGCTTATAAATTAATTGATGTATAGTTTTTCCATATATTTTCTGCTTCTGTATATGTATATTGTGTGTTTATATATATAAAGCTTAATTATTAATATCCTCAATCTGAGTATATTTGAAGTCTGAAAAAGAGTTTAGAAGTAAAAGCTTTCCAAAGTTTTTGAAGATCTCCATATCACACTATACACTTTAACTTAATTGTTGTTAATACATGTGTGATTGTTTTGCCTGCATGTATGTCTGTGCACCGTATGCCTGCTTGGTGTCCACAGCGGCTAGAAGAGGACATCAGATCCCTTGGTACTGGTGTCACAAGCCATTGTGAACTACCCTGTGGGTGCTGGGAGTCAGATTCAGGTCCTCTGCAAGATAGCAAGTGCTCTTAACCACTGAGCCATGGCTCCAGCCCATATAATACCAGAAATGTAATAGACTTCCCTATAGTGAAAGTAAAAATTGTGACCTGCAGACTGATCATCAGAGATCCCATTCTTAACTGTGACCTTAGACTGCGGCAATGTTCTTTTAGGTTATGGTCAGTCCCATGTGTTCTTTTGTTCTGTGAATGGACTTCCTTCCTTCCTTCCTTCCTTCCTTCCTTCCTTCCTTCCTTCCTTCCTTCCTTCCTTCCTTCCTTCCATTTCTTACTCCCTCCCTCCTCTTGTTCATACCTTCCTACTTCCCCCTTCACTCCCAATCCCCTGCTTTCTTCCTCTCTATTTCATCTTCTCTATATAATCTACTGAAGATTGTGTGTTTATTTGCTTAAAATATATTGTGAATTTATGTAATCCTGAGAACCAGTGCCTTTAAATAGGGGAAATTGTGCTTGTGAGGCATGGTTTTATCTAAATTAATGCATACTTCTTACCTAATGGTGGGCTCCTACTTGTAGACCTGTAGACAAATTTTCAGGGCCCTAAAATAAGATAAAATATCTCTGAGTTCAAGCCATCCTGGTCTACAGAACGATTTCAAAGACAGCCAGAACTATACAAAATCTTTGCCTTGAAAAACCAAGGGGGGGAAAAAGGTAGGATAAAATAACAAATATATGACTAACTTGGCAAGTCTACCCTATTATATTTAAATGATTTAATTAACTATTTAGGATATATTAGATGACAGATTTTTATTAACTAATTTTATTGTTAGTTTTTAGATTAGGCTGTACATGGGCAGTGAGTTGCTGAATTCTGGAAAGAAGTATATAGTACACAAATTCCTGCTTCCCAGCATTGTTCTGCCACTTCCATCTGACTATGTTAGTGCCTAGTTCTCATCTGCTAACATGACCAGTACACTATACTACTCTTCTGGACTAATTTGTTGTGAAGGGCATGTGTTTGATTTACCTGTAGATTCCATATATACTTAGTAATTTTCAAAATTTTTCTTTCTTTTTTTTAATTCTTTTTTTTATT
>NC_022015.1:46731722-46736314 GCF_000317375.1 Microtus ochrogaster | reverse complement strand
CCAATAGATCAGCTCCACTGTCTCAATGGGTGGGTGCACCCCTCGTGGTCCCGACTTTGCTCATGTTCTCCCTCCTTCTGCTCCTCATTGGGACCCAAAATTTTTCTTTCAAAGACAATAGAATTTATTTTCCTTTAGTATTTCCTCCTCTTGGCTTTGTGACGTTACTTGGCATGTCCAAGAAATTTCATTGAACATTATATAGCCCATGTAATTCATAGCTCTCCACTGTGACAATGTAACCCATGGAATTCTTAGCTTTCTTTCTGATGGTGTTTGTTTTTACTTTGCAGATAAGTTACGTTATACTCCTAAAAGCAAATTCTTTTCTTTTGTGTCTAATTTTAGTTTATCATTTTAGATGAAAAAGAAAGCAAAAGAGTCCATCGTTGAGTCAGATAGTGAAGAAGAAAACTACAAAGTACCAGAATATAAAACTGTTATAAGTTTTTATTCTAAAGACCAATTAAACATTACATTATCCAAGTGTGGCCTTGTGATGTTAAATAATTTAGTCGAGGTAAGAAAAGACAAATATTTGACATGTTGAATATTGAAGTATTTAAATTGACCCTTAAATGAGTAAAATTGTTGTTGATCTAGTTACTTTTCTCATATACTAAAGTGTTTTCATTTCTTCTAAATTTTCCCTTTTAGGCATTTACTGAAGCTGCTACTGGATCGTCAGCTGTCTTCCTAAGGGATCTAGCACCATTTATGATTTTAAATTCTCTTGGACTTACTGTCTCTGTTTCACCAAGTGATTCTTTTAATGTACTTAATGTTCCTATGGCAAAATCATATGAGCTGAAAAATGAAGAGAGTTTAAGTATGGATTATGTACGAACTAAGGACAGTGATCATTTCAGTGCAATGACCAGCCTAAGCAGCAAACTCTTCTTCATTATCCTCAGTAAGTGACACATTTCCTTTCTGAGATTTGTGAAGCTGTTTTGTAAAAGCTTACTCCTTTGTACGACCTTAACAGCTGTTTTTGAAAAAAAAAAAAAAGGTTTTCTAGTACAATGGGCACTACATTAATTACTGTTCCATTATTGAGGAAAAACACTATGACCAATGCAAATTACAGAAGAAAGAGTTTGTTGGGAATTACGGTTCCAGCGAGTTAGAGTCTACTAATGGCAGAGTAGAGGCAACAGGCGTGGTGGTTTGATTAGCAAGGGGAGCACTCCCAACTTGAACTGCAAGCAAGAAACAGAACAAAATGAGAATGGTGGGAGGCTTTGAGACCTCGAAACCAACACCCGGTGATGCACTTTTTCCAAAAGATGGCACCTCCTAATCCTTCCCAAATAGCTCTGCCAAATGGGGACTAAGTATGGAAATGCTAGAGGCTATGGAGGGTACAATCTCATTCAAGCCAACACGAGGACAGTATTGTTCTCTCCGCTATGTTGATTTCTTTAGTCACCACATCTTGCTTGTCCAGAGAATGGTATTATTAAAACTTGGAGTAAGGATGAAAAATATTATATCTCACTCAGCTTTTCCATATCAGTGATAGGTGTGTCATATATTGTAACCATTATAGCTATGACTAAATATATATTTTACAAATGTTTTTTAGGTGAGTGAATTTTTAAGTGAATTAATTGCATATATTTATCTCTATTTTGTTTTGGTTGGTTAGTTGAGTTTTTTGTTTGTTTGCTTGAGACAGGGCTTCTCTGTGTACCCCTGGCTGTCCTGGAACTTGCTCTGTAGACCAGACTGGCTTCAGATTCACTGAGATCCGCCTGCCTCTGCCTCCCAAGTGCTGGGATTAAAGGCATGGGCCACCAAGCCTTGCCTCTCTCTGTTTTTATGTTTGTAATTTTTTTAGATTTATTTTATGTGTACAAATGTTTGGCTTTTTGACTGTATGTGCTTCACTAGCTTGTTTGATTCCCTGGAACTGGGGTTATGGATGGTTGTGAGTGACCATTTTGGTACTGGAAATTAAATCCAGGTCTTCTGAAAGAGCAATAAGACCTTGTAACTAGTGGACCATCTTTCTAGCCCCTTGCTAATTGTTTTGAATATTATGCCTATTGATGTGGAAGTCAGTTCTGCTTTTCACGTTACTCATTTTTATTGAAGGTAAAAACTGCATATAATTTCTTTGTCATAAAATCTTATTCACTGATATTTCAATCGGATACTGAAGGCAGTATTTGATGGAAGACTGTCTGAAAATCTAACTAGACTCAGAAGGCTATTAATACATCAATAGCTATTCCCATCATGAAGTAATGTTTAACTATTGGTGTTATCAGGACATTGTCTATGATGTGTTCTTATTACTTTTATTTACTGTGAGAATTAATTTTAAGACTAGGGAGTCAAATTTATGTAAATTAAGTAATTTTACTCCCAATATAGTATGTTCATGTTTTCTGAGTGTATATGAAATTTTCTTTAATGAAATCTAAGTTGTATCTTAAACATGACATAGAGAGTTAGAAAATTAAAAAGGGAAACCTTTACTCACCTTGGTACCTCCAGTGGTTATTATGACAGCAAACTACTGATCATAAGCATTCCTCTTAATACTGTTTGCTTTCTTAATTGTGATGGTTTTAGGTTAAACTCCTCAGTGAAAACAATATTTCAGCTGTGTTTTTGATAAAATTCTTTGGAGGATTTAGGTGAATAATATCCTGTAGTACTGATTATATTCAAAGACTTGTTTTTTCATTTCATACATCTGAAATTATTATATAGTAAATTTAATTAACTTGAGAACATCTGTATTTGATTTAGCACCTGTTAACCACTCTGCTGCTGACAAGATTCCGTTAACAAAAGTGGGACGGCGTCTGTATACAGTAAGACACAGGGAGTCTGGAGTTGAAAGATCTATTGTTTGTCAAATTGACACAGTTGAAGGAAGTAAGAAGGTAACAATCCGCTCACCAGTGCAGGTATGAAATAAGGACATTGGTAGAAGCTCTTATGATGTGTTTGAAGTAGGCAGGGATGTAGCTCAGTTTGTAAGGTGCCTGCCTTGGATGTAGGAAGCCCTGAGTTGGTCCCCAGCACCTCATATACTGTATATGGTGTGAACTTTTTTACTCTTAGAACTCTGGAGGGGAGGGCAGCAGGGATCATTCTGGGCTACTTAGTCAGTTTGATGCCAGCCTGGAATACATTAAAAAAAAAAAAACATTGCCAAAAGAATACAAAGTATTGCAGACACACCGCCAGTGTTCAGATTCCCATCAGCACAGCACTCCTTTGACACGAGCACTGGAACATTATCATTTCTTAGAGAATTGCTTCGTTTTTAGTAGTTGATAAAAATATGCATCATATTTCGCTTAGTTTTATATAGCATGTTTATATTTTTAAATAGTAAAACTCAAGAAAATTAGACTTATTGAGATATACATACTACAAATAGCATAGAAAGTTTAGTTTTAACATAAAGATACGCCTTCATAGCCATCAAGGTAGTGGATGATTTACTATTCAAAAAACTTCATTCTCTTCCTACTTTCCCTTCCTGTGTATCAACTTAGTTCACAGTACATAATTTACACAGTCTTAAATTTTATATAGGCATAATAAAGAACAGAATATGACTTTTTTACTCACCCGAATATGCAGCTGATAAGGTTCCTGAGAAGTAGATCTGGTGTGTGGAGAATACCACATTTTCATTTTGAGCAAGTCTTTGTATATGTAGAGGAGAGGTTTGAGGGTCAAAGTTTTCCATTTTGTTATTCAGTTGCTGTAAAGCAGATGATATTTTCTTCTTAGATTGTCCTCACTGGCCTTATATATTAGAGGTGGACTCTCCATTTTTCATTTATCTGTTTGTTTTTTTCACATTTTCCAACAAAATTTAATTTTAGTATTATATTTTCATAGTTGATTTGTTTCTGGTCAGTCCTATTGTTTTACAGTACATTTTTAACTATTGAACTCATTCAAGACCTAGTAATTACATACATATTGACTTTATATCAAATGCTAAAGTTTATATTAAAATAACTATTATTTAATAAATTCATAGTGCAATGTAGTCAGCAGGTAAATAAAGGGTAATAAAGCATAATATTAGTATAAGTTAGGTGAGTTAAGATTGTGTATTAAACTCTCGTAACAGAACACAGTATATTAGGTAGAATTAAAAATAGACATTCTGTTGCCACAAAGCTATCAAATAATCATATCCTCATCTTTGGTTTACAACTATACAAATAATAAAATCAAGTACTTTTCACAGGGAAAGCCAGTTTTCAGGTAATGGAAAGGAAAAGAGATGGAGAGAAAAAAAATTACTACCAGATTCACAGTTCCAGTCAACCGGAATGAGTAAAGTTTGTCATTGTGCTGCAAAGTTGGATGGCAATTTTATCTGTTTATTTGTATGACAATACCATACTCTCATGATTACTCTGCCTCATAAATCATGGGATCCCTCCTTATTTTTTCCTAAAGTTTTTTGTCTATTATAAGTATTTTCCTTCTTAAAAAATAAAATTTATTATTATTTGTTGAAATAAGAGCGGCTGGGCTGCATCCCCGGCACCCGGCTGCCCACATGGCTAGCTTAGCTTATGCCCCGAAATAATTACACGGAAACT